>NW_026111455.1:0-4647 GCF_024679095.1 Eriocheir sinensis | reverse complement strand
ATTCACGACAGATGGACCTGCAGTGTCCTTAGCTTCCTCCCCAAAATCGCTAGCCAAGAATGAGCGCCTCGACCACTGTCTCCAACCAGTGGTCATACCAGTCTGGTGCCTGCAAAGCGAGCCTCACCCACTCTGCCCCGTGTCAGCCTTAAGGAACTACATAACAGATTCTACGGCGCACGAACAACATCACCTTTTCTGTGATCCCGCTTCAGCCCTCCCTCTGTCAATCAGGAGGATTGCAGGCCTCCTAAGGACCGTCATAGAGGAAGGAGTTCCGGGACATGACCCGCGCGCTCACGATGTCCGAGGGGTAGCTGCCTCCCTGGCTTTCCTTAGGACCCATTCCCTGGACCGGGTCAAGGAGAGCGTCCAGTGGAGCACTGCTTCCTGTTCCTATCTCTCCGTCTGTGGACGACGCCCCCTGCGTTGCGTTAGGACTTCCCCCGTCGAGGGAGATGGAATAGGAAGAAATTTAACTTTTTTTTTTTACTCCTCGGCAGCAAGGTAAAAAAAACGGAGGGTGAAGGTGCACTCCTACCTCTTCCCTCCTTGTATATATGTTCCTCTTTCTCCCTTGCGTTTTTTTTTTGTGCTACGCTATAGATCGTTGTGCCTATTTTTGTTATCAAATGAAGTTTCACGACTACCTTGGAGATTTATTCTGCTGGTATTTCTCTCGGGTAACGGAGTGGATTACTTAACTTTGACACTACGGTAAGTCCGGGCGACCTCAGTCGGTTCTACACTTACCAACTTGGCGGGACGCAAATATAGACTCAAGTATGTGGTAATTCGATCGAGCTCCCTTTTCTCCGGCTCCAAGTGGGAGTTAGCTATCGTGCACCCTTTTTTGGGAACCCAGAATGACTAGTGCACATTCCTTACTCCCCCCCTCCTTTCCCTCAGAATGTTCCTCCAGTCTCGGTCGAAGCGCATTGAAGGAATGAGGTGTGGGACTGGCGGCACCTTCCTCTACCTGTGCCCAGGTGGCGCTGCTGTGCCGTTCTCGATCGCTTCATTCAACTGTTCCACGTGTTATTACTTAATTTTGCTGGTGCAGCCTAGACACTTTGTAGACTAGAAGTTGGGATATCTGCCGTTTTTCTCTAGGCTTTATTGCGAGAGCGAGGATCTCTCTCCTATAATAACTATCGTCATTCCGGGTTCCCCAAAATAGGTTTTTCAGAGATCAAAAAGTCACTCTGGTTTTAGGCTTAATAGTTTCCTACCTGTGTTTATGTTGTTTCTGTATACCTGTGTGTGCTTATGTGTGTGTGTGGGGAGGGTAAAAAAAAATAAAAAAAATCATAATGCAAGAAAATATAGCCCCCTGATCACTGCCCCTATAAAAAAAAGTTAGAAGAGTGGCCCAAAAAGAGGTCAATTTCGGAAGGAGAGGCGTCCCGATACTCTCCTCTTGAAAGAGTTCAACTCGTAAGCAGGAGGAAATACAGATAATGAAAGATTGTTCCAGAGTTTGCCAGTTTAAGGAACGGAGGAGTAGAGATGACGCAGAGAATAGGAGAGAAGACAGTGGGCAGCGGGTGGCGGACGGTGATATCCTCCGTCCGCGCTCTGTGGTGTGGCTGGCTCTCGTTTCGTGCGACTCGCTCACATAACTATTGTGTAAAACTGTTAATATAGTTAAAATTCATCACACCTTTTAATGTCCCTGTGAGAGAGAGAACTAAAGTAAACTAAAGTGAACTTATAACGGCTACCGCTCGGCCACACACCTCACTTAACTAAAGGCTATTGTGTTATCTCACCTACTACAATCAACTTGTGAAGCAGGCCACGGTAACACCGGCCCTGTGACGAGTGAGATAACAGTTCGCGCCTTAAACTTAACACTTAACACCAACCACTTTAAAAGTAACACTTAAAAAAGGGTAACAACCTCAGTCGGTTCTACACTTACCAACTTGGCGGAACCCAGATGTAGACTTGTACGTGGTACTTCGAGAGAGTTCCCTTTTCTCCAGCTCCAAGTGGGAGTTAGCTATCGTGCACTAGTCATGAAGGGTTCACAAAATGACGGTTTTGATCTCTGAAAAACCTATTTTTGGGAACCCGGAATGACTAGTGCACATTCCTTACTTCCCTCCCTCCTTCCCCTGAGAAGGTTCCTCCAGTCTCCGTCGAAGCGCATTGAAAGAATGAGGTGTGGGACTGGCGGCATCTTCCTCTAGCTGTGCCCAGGTGGCGCTGCTGACACCGTTCTCGATCGCTTCATTAGACTGTTCCACGTGTTATTACTTCATTTTTCTGGTGCAGCCTAGACACTTTGTACACTAGAAGTTGGAGTATCTGCCGTTTTTCTCTAGGCTTTATCGCGAGAGCGAGGATCCCTCTCCTATAATAGCTATCGTCATTCCGGGTTCCCCAAAATAGGTTTTTCGGAGATCAAAAAAGTCACTCTGGTTTTAGGCTTAATAGTTTCCTACCCGTGTTTATGTTGTTTCTGTATACCTGTGTGTGAGTGTGTGAGTGTGTGTGTGTGTGTGTGTGTGTGTGTGTGTGTGTGGGTGGGTGGGGGGGGGGTTCAAGGGAAAAAAAAAAAGATCATAATGGAAGAAAATATAGCCCGCCGATCACTGCCCGTATAAAAAGAGTTAGAAGAGTGGCCAAAAAAGAGGTCAATTTCGGAAGGAGAGGCGTCCCGATACTCTCCTCCCGAAAGAGTTCAACTCGTTAGCAGGAGGAAATACAGATAAAGAAAGATTGTTGCAGAGTTTGCCAGTGTAAGGAACGGAGGAGTAGAGATGCTGGTTAACTCGTGCATAAGGGATTTGGACAGTATAGGGATAAGCTTGATTAAAAACTCGTGTGCAGCGGGGCCGCGGGAGGGGGAGAGCTATGCAGTTAGCAAGTTCAAAAGAGCATATAACACTTTTCAGAAGCTGCTGGGGAACCTGAAGTATGGTGATAGCTCATCTTCTCTTTGGCAGACGTAGATGATGGATGTATTGCTCCTCGGCCTACTGACGTACCACAAATCACGATGTCCCATAACAGCCAAGGTCAAACACAAAAACGACACTGTGTTCGTTTAGACAAGGCAGACATGTGTCCTATCTTTAAGCAAGTGGATGATCTCCCGGAAAACCAACTTCCTACATACAAAGATGTTCTATCATGTGTTCTGTGGCATAAATATAAGCTGCTTGAATCATCAAAAAAGAGTCCTTTAGCTCATATGATATCTAAGTGTGTTGCAGAAAAGATAGTTCACATTTACAGCCAGGAAAACATCCCCATAATCAGTCAGAAATGCATTGTTGACAAATTAGAAGCCTATCACAACAAATACAGGAACTTGCTGAAACCTTTCAAAGACCGAAAAAAAATAAATGCCCAAGTTATGATAACAAAGTTAAAGAGTTCATCAGAGATGCTGCTAGATTATTTGAAGCAACAGCTTGCAGGTGCCCTGAATTCCAGTACTGTGCCTGTCCTCGACAGAAAAAAGTCCCCAAAATAGAACAAGAATTTATAGAGGACCAAATAAATGAACGTAAAATGTTCATTGGAGGAGTGGACAAACGAACAACTGAAGCCATTAGGAAAAGATAAGAAAGAAAAAATCAATATGCTGCAAGACCATCAGCCAGTTACAAGCATCAGGATGTCTTGTTCAAAGTGACACCTCTTCCTCAAATTTGACTGACTCAGAAGATGAATACACCCCTTCCAAGTACCAGCTCCATCATAGAAAACCAAAAGAAGGTGGAGCTGTGGGACAACAATGAAGAGATGAAAAAGAAAAAAAATAGAGAACAAAAACGTCTGTTCTTTCCCGGAGGCCTGTAACCGGGTTGGACTGTCTGATCGTGGTGGTACATTATTATCTCGTGCAATCCTTGAAGTTTTACGGGTTATTACAAAAGAGGATCCTTCCAAAGTCATAGATGGAACAAAGTACGGAGATCGAGGCAATCAAACGGACAAAATTTGACAAAGGAAGCACATGGGAAAGTACAAGTTGCAGGCATCTACTTTGATGGAAGGAAAGAAACTCTTACTACGGAGAAGATTGGAAATAGAGACTATAGGAGAAAGATAATTGAAGAGCATATTGCTATAGTGGCTGAACCAGGTTCAGAATATCTAGGCCAGTATTCACCTGCCACTGGTTCTGCAAAGAGTATTGCCACAGGGCTAAAACAGTTTGCTAATAGAGAAAGGAATTTCCATGGAAAACGTACTGGCGATTGGATGTGATGGACTACTGTAAATACCGGGAATAAATCTGGGGTGATTTGTCAAATCGAGAAAAGCCTTGCCCACCCAGTTCATTGGTTCATCTGTCATTTCCATGGCAATGAGCTGTCACTACGTCACCTTTTTGAAAAACTCGATGGTAAAACAAGTGGGCCACATGGCTTCGCAGGACCAATTGGAGATAGAAGCGTTGCATTAAACTACAGTTTGACATCAGTGGGAGGAAAATACTCGAAAAGATTATTAGAGACAAATTTGTCAAGTTTCTATAAGACAATAATATAATCTCCGACACCCAGCATGGCTTCAGAAACAAGCGCTCCTGCCTAACGAATTTATTAGAGTTCTTCCAAGGTATATATAAGAACTGAGATGCCCACACCCCCAGTGATGTTTTATACCTGGACTTTCAGAAAGCCT
>NW_026111454.1:0-4799 GCF_024679095.1 Eriocheir sinensis | reverse complement strand
TGTACATAGGCTACGAATATATTCGCCTTAAGGAAGCTGAAGTCTTAATCAACGCCCTTTAAACGCCCCCCGCAAGCCCGTTACATTTGGTTGGCAGCGGTCACCACCGCGCCTGTGCCTTCGCTACTTCGTTTTCCTCCAAGCTCCGAGCCACGAGAGCTCACCAACAAACTCCAGGGACAGGCGTAGAAGGAAGGAAGGAGTCACAAGCCAGCCGTCCGCGGCAACTCACCAGGCGCCAGCTACAAGCAACTCACCAGGCGTCAGCTACAAGCTCTATACAGGCGTCAAGCCTCGAGCACACCCGCGGCAACTCACCAGGCGCCAGCTACAAGCAACTCACCAGGCGTCAGCTACAAGCTCTATACAGGCGTGAAGCCTCGAGCCACCTACAGGCCTACGCAGCCGAAAGCGAGGGCCACAATCTACAAGCCGCTCCCCCGCTTCAAGCCAGCACTGCTACGAGCACTGCAAGCCACTCACAGCTCACTCGAAGCCCTCCACGATACACCCTCGGGCCTCCGCCCGCGGGAGGAGGCACGCCCAGCTGACCTTGGAACAACCCACATGCCCCTCGCACCACAGCGGGCGGCAACACCGCCGCTGCCGGGAGCACCGGCCCAAACCTCTTCCGGCAAACAGTCAGCAAGGGTACCCGCGGACATCTCCCGGTGACTGCAAGCAGTTACCACTACCGTTTCCTGCAAGGCGTCTTCTCAAGAGGTTACACACCCAAGTCGTCTTATCTGCCACCGCGGCCCATCTCTCAATATAACAAGAACGCCGCAGCCGTCCTACGTCTGGCGGCAGTGTTCCGGCACCCAGCCGCGGCCGGTCAAATCGCTGGGTCAGCAGTTTCCAGCAGCCATTACGAGTCCACCGATGTCCGCCCTTCCCTCATCTCTCACCGCCGCTCCTGCCGAGGCCGAGGTTTCCCGACGCGACTCCAACGACTGCACGTACCCCAGGGCGTCACCAACCTTTGCCCTCTCCACTACATCAGCTGATTAATCTTGGTATTTGTGGATATTCCCTTCTGGTCAAAATATGCCGGCTCGGCTTATTTCAGTTTTGTTTCGAGCAGAGGCACGACCTTTTTATTTCTCTGTTCCTAACACTGTTAATCAGTCATAATTGTGAGAGTAACGTTCATTCGCATACGATATTGATCCCTTCTTATTGTTTGCTAGCGGTATACTGTGAGTTCCCTGATCAAAGTTAATCTTCCTCAGTGTGCCCTGCCTCCGTTTTCTCTTCGCCGCTCGAGGGAAAACGAGAGCTTCAAAGGTATACTCACTTAATTTTCTCCTACCCAAAATACCGCAGTATTTATGGAGTTATTATTTTTTTTCACATACCCATAACATTATGACATTCCATTATAACCTTAACTTTTATTACGTCTAACTGGCACCTTGCTAGCCATTCTTTTTTTTTTTTAGGGTTTCGGCGCAAACTATTAATTCATACACGTTACGTTTATTGGTTAATAATTACAGCTATCAAAATATGCTCCTATGTTGTAACTGATTTACACCATAGTATGAACGAAGATACTGTCGCTAAACTCGGCGACACTTTTATGCATTGAACACAGACCACAGACGAAGAGGGTACGGAACACGATACCAAAACCAGTGAATTTACTAAGGTAATCTTATGTTCAGGCACTCATTATTTATCAATTCCAGGCCGCAGAATTCGTTCACCCCCGGGTTCGTCGGCATACTTACAACCCACTCAAGGTTCAAGAACACCCTCACCATCAACCCCTCGCAACAGCCGCAACATTGCAGGCTCAAAGTAAGGCATCTCTCACCTGTAGTTTTTGCAAACAATCAGGACATTCTGTACATTCTTGCTTCGCGAAACGTAGGGAATCAACACATTCAAGACAGGGCTCTGATAGGAGGTCAGGAGGTTACAGGGGCGGGCATCATTCATCACACAGGAACCCTAGGCCAAACCATCAGCGGAAGGCTGCCTTTTGCCTTGTCCACGGGAATTGTTTTCATGATTCAGACAGTTGTCCTGCAATACAAAAAGTCAAGGAGGAACAGAAGTGCAAGTCCTCGGCGGACAGTAAACCACACTCCTCTTCTCAGAATAAAAAGACATGACTTCGTGACAGCCCCGAGGCGTACATCCACGTGTCCTTTAAGGACAATACTAATTGGGAGCAACTTGACTCCGTCATTGCCGCCTTGGGACGGACAAGCAAAATTGCCCTCCCTTGCAAGGTGGGCAAAATTTCACTCACATTAGCGGTAGACACAGGTGTGACAGTCAATGTCATATCAGACTCCGCTTACAGGTCACTGACACGACAGGCGAGTGGGGAAAATTGGCCGCTCCAAGAGAACGACCTGAATGTGGTAGGCGTAACGGGCACCACTTTGGGAATCCTTGGGCGAGTACCACTAACAGTCAGCTTACATGAAAAAGTATGTCCCTTTCGAGATTTCTTTTATGTCTCTAGCAGGTTTGCCTTACCTGTGGATGGGATCTTAGGATTAAACGCCATGAAAGACCTGCACATAACCATAAACCCTGAAAGCAACGCGATCGTGTATCAAGGCCGACGCATACAGGGGATGGTAAATCCATCGCCTCTGTCACCTGTAATCCCACCCTCAGAGGGGGAAAATGACCAACCCACCACAGACTCAGGGACTGCCACCACCCAAGTGTCACCTCTTACGGTCAAACCACACGAAAACATTGCAGACTTGTGGCGGACAGTAACGGCAGTCGTAGAAAGTCCTCAAATAGTTCCAGATCGTGCTGCAAAACTTGTTAAAATCCGTTTGCCTAACGCCCCTCCAACGGGCAGTTATGTGTGTATCGACGGAGCTCCTCACATACACCGCGTGACGGTGGAGGTAACTCTCGCGACAGTCAAGGAGGGAGGTTTTGCAGAGGCATTGGTAATAAACACGTCTGGATCTCCTGTATCCTAAAAACACGGTGTTAGTTATGCCAGTGTCTAGTGTATGGGAGAAATGTCGCCCCGGAACCAGCTGAATACCCTTCAGCCCAAGTCTCAGGCATAACCTCGGCGTGTCAGGCCTCTCCCGAACAAGGCACAGCTAATTTAGAGGCATTCCTAAAAGTTGCACACTATTCCGAAATTAAGCCAACCTTAGTCCAGCTACTGGAACATTATAGGGGGGCGCTTGCTCTACCAGGCGAGCCGCTTGGAGTTACGCAGTATGCTGAACACCACATTAAGTTAAAACTAAATACAAATCCTGTATATATCAATGCGTACAAGCTCCCCCACAGTCAGAGGGAGGTCGTGCAACAACTTATCTCTGAAATGTTAGAACAAGTTGTCATCAAAGAATCGAATTCCCCGTGGAATTCACCCTTGTTTCTGGTTCCAAAGAAAGACGGTTCTTATCGTCCTGTGATTGATTTCCGGCGTGTGAACACTGCGACCGTGGATGATCATTTTCCGCTTCCCGTTCTTAGAGATCTTCTGATGTGTCTCGGTAGAGGAAATAAAGTCTTTACGAGTCTTGATCTGGTCAGTGGCTAATGGCAACTGCCCATGGCCCCCGAGTCACGTGAAATAACGGCTTTTAGCACGGCTCATGGCCACTATGAGTGGACGAGGATGCCGTTCGGGCTCAAAGGAGCTCCCTTGACCTTCCAAAGGACAATGAACAGTATTTATGGTGACTTGCTGGGCAACTCTGTCTATGTGTATTTAGACGACATCATCATAGCAGGTAAAGACGTGCATGCACACATGGAAACACTAAAAGCAGTCCTACACAGACTTCAATAGGTCGGATTAAAGCTCAAAATCACCAAATGTGAATTCTTAAAGCCTCGGATCAAGTTCTTGGGGCATGTCATGGACGAATTCGGCATCCACACAGTGGACGACAAAATAAAAGCTGTTGCCGAGTTCCCTCAGCCAACGTCTGCGGACAAGGTACGGTCTTTCTTGGGTGTCGCAGGTTATTACAGGCCTTTCATAAAGGACTTCGCAGCACGCGCGAGTCCCCTAACCCATCTATTAAAGAAAGACGTACCATTCCAGTGGCTCCCAGCTCAACAAACGAGCTTTGAGGATTTAAAGAAAGTGTTTACACAGGCTCCGGTCCTTGTCTTTCCGGATTTCAAGGACCCCTTTCAGTTTTGTGCCGACGCTTCGACTAGTGGACTAGGAGCCGCTCTGATGCAAACAGATAAGTACGGCAAAAAGCATGTGATAGCGTTCGCCAGTCGAGTACTAACTGCTACGGAAAAGAACTTTTCTGTTACCCACCTAGAGGCTCTTGCCATTGTGTGGGCTCTGAAGCATTTTCGTAACATAGTGATGGGGTACATAATTGTGGTGTATACGGACCACGCGGCCATAACTGATCTTTTCAAGGGAAAAAACCTACACGGTCGTCTGGCAAGATGGTTCTTAATGATCCAAGCATACAATCCGGAGATAAAATATATCACCGGGAAAACAAATGTGGTCGCAGATGCCTTATCTCGGAATATTCCGATAGGCGCGATTACCACCCCAGAGGTCATCCACAACTTCACTTCACCTGAGCTACACACTGCTCAGCGAGACCACCCTGTGTGGAAGAGGTTAATTTACGCCCTCGAGTCGGGAGACGAAACAAACCTTCCTGAATTGCCAGTTCCCTTTTCACAATTCTTCCTATCAGAGGACAACCTCCTTTGTAGGTCATGGCCAACCAAACCGGTGCCTATAGAACAACTGGTCATCCCAGACAAATACGTCCCCGTGACGCTTAAGCTGGTCCATAACACACCCATTGCGGGTC
>NW_026111453.1:0-4820 GCF_024679095.1 Eriocheir sinensis | reverse complement strand
CATCTTCCGCGTTTCTTCAGTCTACCCTTAAGTCATCACGTTCTCTTTCTTTTCTCTCACTCTCAACACACACTATTCTATTTCATCTATTACACATATCCATCACACATCAATCTCTTTTGTTACGAGTCACTACATATAAATAAATGTACATAATCATTATAAATATTATAAGCAACATCATGTTCAAGCATCATCATCAAAGAGCCATTATTGTAAGTACTACTGGATATCACCATTGTAAATATTCATTCACAACATTTAAATACATGTATATTCTGTAAAATAAATGTCTTCCTCAATGGAGTCACCACTGGTTATTAGTTGTGTCTTTTAACCCACGCATGTGTCGCCTTACTGGCCGTGGTACCTCGCCACTCCCTGCCCAGCCCAGCCAGCCAGAACCTCTTCATTGGAACGAAGATCTGCTCAGCCGCTTTGCCCACCTCAAGTCTACCCTCTCCATGCTCCAGTTATTCGGCTTCCAAACCATCAAAGGACCTTTGTACTCAGAACAGATGCCTCTAACCACGGTCTCGGAGCAGTGTTGCTCCAGTATTACAGCGTTCATCCCCATCCTGTATCGTATGCCAGTAGGAAATTGCTTGATCGGGAAAGAAGGTGCTCCACCATCGAAAGGGAATGTTTAGCCATTGTATTTGCCGTGTTAAAGTTTGATTATTATCTTAGAGGGAAATAATTTATTTTAGAGGTAGATCACAGACCTTTGGTGTCCTTGGCTACATTCAAGGGAAAGAATGATAGACTTCTCAGATGGTCACTTAGCTTGCAAGCTTATACATTCAGGGTTGTCCATATTGCTGGTAAGGACAACGTCGGTGCTGATTTTCTTAGTAGATCACCCATATAATCCTATCTAATGTCTTTCTCATCTACTTGCAGTATATTCTTGTTTGGGGGGCTGTGTAAGGGCCGCCGGCAACCCTCACATAACTTTGTGTGTGTGTGTGTGTGTGTGTGTGTGTGTGTGTGTGTGTGTGTGTGTTTCCGTGTGCGTAGGAACATCACGCCACCGTAACTACCATTTATCCACGCGTGATGCTTCACGTGAATTGCCGATGCACGCTTCGAACCCGCGAGGAGAATCGGTAGTGTTTTCTGATCTCCGTCTTGTTAATATCCTCAGTGACCTCCAGCCTTCTGCCGGCAACATACATCCACACCACTCTGTGCTGAGGTCCTCCTTTAGAAGACATCACTTTTCGTGGGCTGATGTGATTCTCTCTTTGCCTGTTGAAGCCGCTGTATAGAGAGGGAACGGAACTCTTATCCTGCCGCCTCTGGTCTTGTCTTGGGCTGTGCTTAGTTACATCTGTGCTACTGTCACGACCCCACACCAGGTGATCTTTAACCTTGTTCTATTTAACCTCCCCACAGTGTTGGCCTAAATGTTGTGTTGTTGCTATACTTGAAATAACTATGGTGAGGTTTAATAGACGGTTATATCACTGTTACGTGTTTGGGGGAGTTCATTGTTGATTTTTGTTACACCTTTTGTGGTGCTTGTGCGCACAGTGTTTCCTCGGCTGTCCTGATTGATTTCCGTGTATACGACTCCGCACGAGGTAAGTCTAACCTTTTCTATCATTCCTCTCCCGTGTTTATTAGTGCCCTTTTCTTAGCTGCCTGTAATGTGATTACTATTTAGGTAGTATCATTTGTGTGGAGAGGATGCTAGACGGTTAGATTCCTGTACGTGTTGGAGGAGTTATGTCAGTGTTATTAACTTGTTATTTAATAAACCTGGTTAAGTTAGCAAGTGTTTGCCTTCCCACTTCCTGAGATACCTATCATTTTCTATCCTGAGCCTTCGGCATTGGAGGCGAACGTAGTTCTCGCAATCTCTAAGCCTTTACATATACACATCGGCAACAGCCGCCCGCCTCCGCACACTTGATGCAGTCCATCACGCGGCAGTCCGACTGTCAACTGGTGCATTTTGATCATCCTCCATATCAAATCTTTTAGTCGACGCAGGAGTGCCACCCTTAGACTTGCAGAAAGACGGCCTTCTAATCAAGTACTGGTACAGACTACAACGCGAACCTAATAACCCTGCCTACATCGTTGCCATAGACACTAATGTAGATATAATATACATTAACAACCCTCTCCTACCTCGCCCTTTTAGTTTCCGTGAGAGAATGTCATTGGGGACCTCTCGCTACCATATTTCCCAATAGCAGTTCACCAGGTACCCCCCATCACACTGTGGGAGCTCCCGAACACATTTCTGCCGGTATTTTAACTTAAACAAGGCAATCATCTCGACGGTAGCCGCTCGACAGCTTTTCCTGTCCTACTCCCGTCGAAGCGGAGTCACCTTGTCGTGGTGACGGGGCTTGAAGCGAGGTCGGGGGCACCACCTACCGTGGTGGATTGCCTACCTCGATGGCTCGATGTCCGCTGACCCGGTGGACCAAGTGCTCCCCCCTCATCACCGGTAGAGGAGGCCTACTGGTGATATTACTTGCGCCCGCCCATTTACCAGCTAGGACAGGGCTATTGTCTCCCCACGTGTTTACCGTGCGTGGCGTCCCGTATACTCCCCATGCCCTCTCATCTGGGAGTTGAGACCACCGCGGGGCAGGGTGTAGTTCCCCTCGGTGGCCAACACGCTCCTTTGGTGGGAGTGTTGAGGTAAGACGGGCGGTTCAGTGTGGCCCCACTGAATCAATCGACTGGTCATGCGATGGTTAGGGTCAAGCGGTCACTGCGGCGTGACTGGTGCTTCAGGATGCCAGTCGGGTGGTGCTTCGGGGTCCGGTGCTGGTGGTGCTGCCTCTGGCTTCGGGTTGCCCAGTGCTGGTGTTGGTGGCGCTGGCGTTGGACCTCCGACGCCTGCTTCGGGGTATGGTGCGGGTGGAGCACCTTCTGCGCCTGCTGTGGTTTCTGGTGTTGGCGGTGCGGCTGCCGGTTCCGGGAAGCTCGGCGCTGGTCGAGGTGTGGGTACTGGAGCTGGTGGCAGCGCTGCTACTGATAATAGTGCTCCTGCTGACGCTTCAACTCAAGAGAACGATCGAGGGATGCCTAGACAAAAGAAAGAACTACGTGACTGTAAAAAAGTAAGCACAGCTAGATCTCTCCCTAGTCTAAATCTAAGTTATAAATGGCTACTTCAATGTCTCATTTTCCTTTCAATTTACTTAATGATGATGTATTAGACCACCTTCAATTTATTGATACAAATGTACTTTGTTCGTATAATTTCCGTAATCAGCATTTTAATCCTCTTATTATACTAGATGATAAATACAACAGTCATTTAAATACTAATTACTTCTTTAACAAGTTACGTCATATGAAAATTCCTGACACAAACTACACGTTTCTTGACTCATTGAAATCTTTAGGTAATAACTTTAATATTTTGAATCTTAATATACGCTCTATTCCTGCTAATTTACAAACGTTTACTGACATAGTGCTACCTCAAACTAATATGTACTCCAAATTAGATGTTATAGCTTTTACTGAAGTGAGATTAGATCAACAACTAGTTCCCATGTATCAAATACCAGGTTATAAAATGTTTGCTACTTGCAGAAATAGGTATGGGGGAGGAGTGGCGTTGTATGTTACTAGTAAGTACAGATCAACACTGTCAGAATATTTTTTTCATTATGTAATAATTCCATTGAATGTCTAGGTGTTGAATGTAAGATTTTTGATAAATTATGTTTGTCTGTTTGCATATACAGGCCACCAAGTGGAGGCAAAAATATTTTCCTCGATGCATTATCGGACATTTTAACGACTATATTTGATAAAACATTCACTGCAATATTTATACTTGGAGATTTTAATCTAGATTTGATTGATTACAATAACAATTTTGTATATGAATTCATTACACTTATGTATTCCTTTTCTCTGCTTCCTGTAATAACTAAACCAACAAGAGTCACGGATAACACAGCTTCATTATTTGATCACTTATGGACTACTGAAATAGAATTTAATATTAGTAACTTTATAATAGAAACTGACTTATCAGATCACTTCCCTACATTATCCCAATTTAAACTACTAAATCATATGCAAACTTTGCCTATTTACAAAAATTTAAGAAATGATTCAGAATTATCACTTATAAATTTCTCGAATGAGTTGAGTCATGTTGACTGGTCTCAAGAAGAGTAATTCCGCAATAGAATCTTATAATATACTTTACCAAATATTCAAAGAGCTATATGAAAAACATTTTCCAGTGAAACAAGTTAGAGTAAATAACAAAAATGAAGTAAGTCCTTATGTTACACCAGCCTTGAAAAATAGTATTCGTGAAAGAAACAGATTAGAGCGTTTAGCGGCCAAGTGGCCCTTAACCTACAAAGAAACATACCGTAAATACAGAAATTAATTAACTTCCTTATTAAGACTAGGTAAAGAAAAGTATTATAAAAATGAATTAAAATCAAATCAAGGTAACCCTAAATCACATTGGAAAATCATTGTGTTCTTGGTAGGTCTTCAAATGTTAAAACACATCAAATTGAGTTAAAGCAAGTAAGTAATAAATTTAATGATCACTTCTTAAATCTCGGTAACAATGAATCTATAGGAGACATTAATGACAACTTTAAAACATATCTACTTAGTGCGCCTAATTTTTCATTTTTTCTAACTCCAACAAACCCGATAGAAATTGAGAAATATATTAATTCGATTAAATCAACATCTTCTGGTATCGATGATATATCTCACCCAAAGTAATAAAACATGCAGCTTTATTTTTATTGGTTCTTTTGGCCCATATTTTTAACTTAAGCCTTCGAACAGGTGTCTTTCCAGATGAA
>NW_026111452.1:0-4862 GCF_024679095.1 Eriocheir sinensis | reverse complement strand
ACATAAAGGCTACGAATATAGTTCGCCTTAAGGAAGCTGAAGTCTTAATCAACACCCTTTAAACGCCCCCCGACAAGCCCGTTACATTTGGTTGGCAGCGGTCACCCCGCGCCTGTGCCTTCGCTACCTCGTTCTCCTCCAAGCCACGAGAACTCACCAACAAACTCCGGGGACAGGCGTACAAGGGAAGAAGGAGTCAACGCACCTGCCGTCCGCGGCACCGCACCTGCCGTCCGCGGCAACGCACAAGGCGCCAGCTACAAGCATCTCACAAGTCGCCACCTACGTGCAACTCACAAGGCGCCAGCTACAAGCATCTCACAAGTCGCCACCTACGTGCAACTCACAAGGCGCCATCTACAAGCCTCGAGCACACCAGCTATAAGCAACTCTACAGGCGTCCAGCTACAAGCCTCGAGCACACCAGCTACAAGCAACTCTACAGGCGTCCAGCCTACAAGCCTCGAGCACACCAGCTACAAGCAACTCTATAGGCGTCAAGCCTACAAGCCCCGAGCACACCCTCCGGCCTACGCAGCCGAACGCGAGGGCCACAATCTACAAGCCGCTCCCCCGCTTCAAGCCAGCACTGCTACGAACACTGCATGCCACTCCACGATACGGCGGAAGTATTCACACCAGCAAGGAGGCGGCACGCCCCGCTGACCTTGGGACACCCCGCATGCCCCTCGCTCCACAGCTGGCGGCACCACCGCCGCTGCCGGGAGCATCGGCCCAAACCTCTTCCGGCAAACAGTCAGCAAGGGTACCCGCGGACATCTCCCGGTGACTGCAAGCTGTTCCCACTACCGTTTCTTGCACGGCGTCTTCTCAAGAGGTTACACACCCTAGTCGTCTTATCTGCCACAGCCGCCCATCTCTTACTATAACAAGGACGACGCGGCCATCATACGTCTGGCGGCAGTGTACCGGCTCCCAGTCGCGGCCGCTCAACTTGCTGGGTCAGCAGTTTTTCAACCGCCATTGCGAGTCCTCCGATGTCAGCCCATCCCTCACCTCTCACCGCCGCTGTGGCCGCGGCCGAGGTTTCCTGACGCGCCTACAACGACTGCACGTCACCCAGGGCATCACAAGCCGTCGCCCTCTCCACTACATCAGCTGATTAATCTTGGTATTTATGGATATTCCCTTCTTGTCCAAATATGCCGACTCGGCTTATTTTCATTATTGTTCGTGCAGGGGCACGATTTTTTTTATTTCTGTGTTCCTACCGCTGTTAATCAGTCATAATTGTGAGAGTAACGTTCATTCGAATAAGATATTGATTCTTTCTTATTGTTTGCTAGCGAGTCTATTGAGTATAGTGTGAGTTCCCTGATCAAAGTTAATCTTCATCGGTGTGCCCTGCCTCCGTTTTCTTTTCACCGCTCGAGAGAAAACCTGAGCTTCAATGGTATACTCACTTACCATACCACTTTGTTTATATAGTTATTCTTTCAATATACCCATATCATTAGGGCATTCCATTATAACCTTAACTTCTATTACGTCTAAACAGGCACCTTGCTAGCCATTCTTTCTTGCCTTTTTAGGGTTTCAACGCAAACTATTCATTCATACACGTTCCGTTTATTGGTTCATATTTACAGCTATCAACATATGCTCCTATTTTGTAAATGATTTACACCATAGTATGACCAAAGACACTCTCGCTAAACTCGGCGACACCTTTCAACAGTTGGCTCGTCCTTCAATAGAAGAGGGACTGGAACACGATACCACAACCGGTGAATTTACTAAGGTAATCTTATGTTCAGGCACTCATTATTTATCAATTACAGGCCGCAGACTTCGTTCACCCCCGGGTTCGTCTGCATCCTTACAACCCACTCAAGGTTCAAGGACACCCTCACCGGCATCCCCTCGCACCGGCCGCAGTATTACAGGCTCAAAGTAAGGTCTCTCTCACCTGTAGTTTTTGCAACCAATCAGGACATTCTGAACATTCTTGTTTCGCGAAACGTAGGGAGTCAACACATTCAAGACAGGGCTCAGATAGGAGTTCAGGAGGTTACAGGGGCGGGCATCATTCATCACACAGGAACCCTAGGCCAAACCATCAGCGGAAGGCTGCCTTTTGCCATATCCACGGGAATTGTTTTCATGATTCAGACAGTTGTTCTGCAATACAAAAGGCCAAGGAGGAACAGAAGTACAAGTCCTCATCGGACAGTAAACCACACTCCTCTTCTCAGAATAAAAAGACATGACTTCGTGACAGCCCCGAGGCGTACATCCAAGTGTCCCTTAAGGAAAATACTAATTGGGAGCAACTTGACTCCGTCATTGCCGCCTTGGGACGGACAAGCATAATTGCCCTCCCTTGCAAGGTGGGCAAAAATTTCACTCACCTTAGCGGCTGACACAGGTGCCACAGTCAATGTCATCTCCGACTCCGCTTACGGGTCTCTGACACGACAGGCGAGTGGGGAAATTTGGCCGCTCCAAGAGAACGACCTGAATGTGGTAGGCGTGACGGGCACCACTTTGGGAATCCTTGGGCGAGTACCACTAACAGTCAGCTTACATGAAAAAGTATGTCCCTTTCGAGATTTCTTTTATGTCTCTAGCAGGTTTGCTTTACCTGTGGATGGGATCTTAGGATTAAACGACATGAAAGACCTGCATACAGGGGATGGTCAATTCATCGCCTCTGTCAACTGTAATCTCACCCTCAGAGGTGGAAAATGACCAACCCACCACAGACTCAGGGACTGCCACCGCCCAAGTGTCACCTCTTACGGTCAAACCACACGATACCATTGCAGACTTGTGGCGGACAGTAACGGCAGTCGTAGAAGGTCCTCATATAGTTCCGGATCGTGCTGCAAAACTTGTTAAAATCCGTTTGCCTAACTCCCCTCCAACGGGCAGTGATGTGTGTATCGACGGAGTTCCTCACGTACACCGCGTGACGGTGAAGGTAACTCTTGCAACAGTCAAGGAGGGAGGTTTTGCAGAGGCATTGGTAATAAACACGTCAGGATCCCCTGTATCCTTAAAACACGGTGTTCGATTATGCCAGTGTCTAGTGTATGGGAGAAATGTCGCCCCGGAACCTGCTGAATACCCTTCAGCCCAAGTCTCAGGCATAACCTCGGCGTGTCAGGCTTCTCCCGAACAAGACACAGCTAATTTAGAGGCATTCCTAAAAGTTGCACACTATTCCGAAATTAAGCCAACCTTAGTCCAGCTTCTGGAACATTATCGGGGGGCGCTTGCTCTACCAGGCGAGCCGCTTGGAGTTACGCAGTGTGCTGAACACCACATTAAGTTAAAACCCAATACACATCCTGTATATATCAATGCGTACAAGCTCCCCCACAGTCAGAGGGAGGTGGTGCAACAACTTATCTCTGAAATGTTAGAACAAGGTGTCATCAAAGAATCGAATTCCCCGTGGAATTCACCCTTGTTCCTGGTTCCAAAGAAAGACGGCTCTTATCGTCCTGTGATTGATTTCCGGCGTGTGAACACCGCGACCGTGGATGATCATTTTCCGCTTCCCGTTCTTCGAGATCTCCTGATGTGTCTCGGTAGAGGAAATCAAGTCTTTACGAGTCTTGATCTGGTCAGTGGCTACTGGCAACTGCCCATGGCCCCCGAGTCACGTGAAATAACGGCTTTCAGCACGCCTCATGGCCACTATGAGTGGACGAGGATGCCGTTCGGGCTCAAAGGAGCTCCCTTGACCTTCCAAAGGACAATGAACAGTATTTTTGGTGACTTGCTGGGCAACTCTGTCTATGTGTATTTAGACGACATCATCATAGCAAGTAAAGACGTGCATGCACACATGGAAACACTAAAAGCAGTCCTACACAGACTTCAAGAAGTCGGATTAAAGCTCAAACTCACCAAATGTGAATTCTTAAAGCCTCGGATCAAGTTCTTGGGGCATGTCGTGGACGAATTCGGCATCCACACAGTGGACGACAAAATAAAGGCTATTGCCGAGTTCCCTCTGCCAACGTCTGCGGACAAGGTACGGTCTTTCTTGGGTGTCGCAGGTTATTACAGGCCTTTCATTAAGGACTTCGCAGCACGCGCGAGTCCCCTAACCCATCTTTTAAAGAATGACGTACCATTTCAGTGGCTCCCAGCTCAACAAACGAGTTTTGAGGATTTAAAGAAAGCGCTTACACAGGCTCCGGTCCTTGTCTTTCCGGATTTCAAGGACCCCTTTCAGCTTTGTACCGACGCTTCGGCTAGTGGAGTAGGAGCCGCGCTGATGCAAACAGATAAGTCCGGCAAAAAGCATGTGATAGCGTTCGCCAGTCGAGTACTTACAGCTCCGGAAAAGAACTATTCTGTTACCCACCTAGAGGCTCTTGCCATTGTGTGGGCTCTGAAGCATTTTCGTGACATAGTGATGGGGTACAAAATTGTGGTGTATACAGACCATGCGGCCATAACTGATCTTTTCAAAGGAAAAAACCTACACGGTCGTCTGGCAAGATGGTTCTTAACGATCCAAGCATACAATCCGGAGATAAAATACATCACCGGGAAAACAAATGTGGTCGCAGATGCCTTATCTCGGAATATTCCGATAGGCGCGATTACCACCCCAGAGGTCATCCACAACTTCACTTCACCTGAGCTACACACTGCTCAGCGTGACCACCCTGTGTGGAAGAGGTTAATTTACTCCCTCGAGTCGGGAGACGAATCAAACCTTCCTGAATTGCCAGTTCCCTTTTCACAATTCTTCCTATCAGAGGACAACCTCCTTTGTAGGTCATGGCCAACCAAACCGGTACCTATAGACCAACTGGTCATCCCAGACATATACGTCCCCGTGACGCTTAAGCTGGTCCATAACACACCCATTGCGGGTC
>NW_026111451.1:398401-551989 GCF_024679095.1 Eriocheir sinensis | reverse complement strand
AGCTCCTGATGCCTGCCGAGTGCAATTTCTTAAGGAGTCGCTCGTGCGGTTCTGCTCAGCGGCTTTTCTGAAAAGTCCAGGTGATATAACATCACTGGGAAATGTGGGCATCCCAGTTCTTATATATACTGGAAGAAGTCTAATAAATTCGTTAGGCAGGAGCGCTTGTTTCGAAGCCATGTTGCGTCGGAGAGATTATTATTGTTTTCAGAAACTTAACAAGCTTCTATCTCAATAATCTTCGGCGCATTTTCCCGCCACTGATGTCAAACTTATGGGCCCTGTAGTTTGTCGCAACGCTACCTTGAAAATCGGTATACGTTCGCCATCTTCCAATCTTCCGGGACCTTTTACTTGAACTGACCATGAATATGTTAGTGAGTGGTTGAGTATTTATTGTTTGCTCAATAAACCGCGGGGACAAACTGTCGGGTCCTGTTGATTGTTCGTGTCGAGTTTCAAGTACTTTTACTTTGACGTACATTGAGTCAATCAGGGCGTGATCTCACACGGCAGGTCAGGGCCCTCGAATGCTCTTGATGTCCTCGATCAGAATACGACAGTTATCATTGAGGGATTCTGGACATCCGTTTACTGTCCTAAGTTACAGATCCAGTCTCGTCTGTCAGGGGACCACCATTGGATTTTACTTTCTTTTTCGATCTTATGTACGTGGAAGAATTTATTGGAGTTAGTTTTGATTTCGCACGATATTTGCTTATAGTTGCGTTTGCCATCTGAATAAGGCTGCCGCACAAGCTCTGAGGCTGTTGTGGTAATTTCGTGTGTGGCTTTGGCTGTGGCATTCTTTCATCAAATTATAATTCTTTTTTAGGGTTTATCGTCTTTTATTTCTCTGGTCATCCATTACGGTGGATCTACGGGCCCCATTTACTCGCTTTTTCTGGATTTCGTAGGCACTGTAGCCTTCTACTTGCAACAGCTTATCTTTGAAGACGTTCCACGCGTTGTCGATTGTATTGTCGGTGATGCCCAGTTGGTCCCAGGTCGTAGGGGGAAGCAGGAGGAGGAGACGGAGGCGGAGGCAGGATAAATCAGAGAGAAAGAAAGACGGAAACCCAAACTCTAAGGAAGGGCAAGGAAGGGAAGGAAGGGAAGGGTAAGGAGGAGGGCAAGGAAGGGATGGGAAGGAAGGGAAGGGTAAGGAGGGAAAGGAGGGGTAGGGAAGGAAGAGGAAGGAATGTTTGGAAAGAAAAGGGTGAGGAAGGAAGAGAAGGATAGGGAAGGAAGGGAAGGGAAGGAAGGAAGGGTAGGGAAGGGGAAGGAAGGAGGGGAAAGGAAGGGTAAGGAAGGGAAGGAAGGGTAGAAAGGGAAGGAAGGAAGGAAGGAAGGGTAAGGAAGGGTAAGGAAGGAAGGGTAAGGAGGGAAAGGAGGTTGGGAAGGAAGAGAAGGAATGTTTGGAAAGAAAAGGGTGAGGAAGGGAAGAGAAGGGTAAGGAAGGAAGGGAAGGGTAAGGAAGGAAGGGCAAGGAAGGGAAGGGAAGGAAGGAGGTAAGGAGGGAAGGGAGGGTAGGGAAGGGAAGAGGAAGGAATGTTTGGAAAGAAAAGGTGAGGAAGGAAGAAAGGGTAAGGAAGGGAAGGAAGGAAGGAAGAGGAAGGAAGTCTAGTGAAGGGAAGAGGAGGGTAAGTTAGGGAAGGAAGGAGGGATGGCTTAGGGAGGGAAAAGGAAGGAAGGCAAAAGAAGAGATGGGTAAGGAAGGAAAGGGAAAAATAACCTTGGAAATGGGTTCTAATGAGTGTTTTTTCAGGTTCATGGGTTCATACAGATTTTTTCAGGTTCGCGCAGATGAAGGGTCAGACTACCACCAGGGTCATAAAACCACCCCTGGAAATATTGGGTTCAATGAGTGTTTTTCAGGTTCACGGTACAGATGAAGGGTCAGACTACCACCAGGGTCATAAAACTACCCCTGGATATCCCCGCACCTCCTTCGAAAGCCTTGGTGTATACGTGTTCCTTGAGCATTGTGGCGTTTAAGAATACGGGCCATTTTCCCCCGCCAGTTCCCCATCCTCGCTCAAACAGCAACCCAGCGCTGCAGAATAGTGACCCTTCTCCACTAAGAACATTAAGGTCAAAATGGTAAGCGTGGAAGGGTTAGGGGAATGGTAAGGCAATTTAGCTCCAGTGATATCGCAATCGCCTTCCGGTGATAAGGCTTGTCTTCACGCGACCAAGGAGTGATAGATGTTCCACGTGTTCTCCGAGAAAGGGAGCACCGCTTTCATACGACGCATTTCCTATTCCCTCGTGTGTGCGTGGCATTTACAAAAAAACACTGATAGATATTTCACGCATACATATTGCTCCGTATAAGGGGGCTCCACATTCCTACGACGCATTTCCTGAATTGTGTGGATCTGCTGCACGGGCGGGGCATTCATAACTGATCGCCACAGACTTTCTTGGTGTAGTCTATAAAGTCAGAGATTATCCCAATCTAAGAATGATGTCACACAACGGTTGTTTTGCTCACCGAGGTTACAAACTATTAGCGTCACCAGATGTTGCACAGTTGCAGACGGGTAAATTTGTGTACAATGCCTTAAATTCATAATAGGATGATTGTGGATTTCGATGTTACTCGGAATTTTCCTAACAGAAGATCTCATAATCTTAAAACCCCATTTTGTGGGATGTCTCTTGCACGAAAACGAGTTATTTATAGAGGCACGAGGTCTTGACACCATGGCATGAGAACGGCAAATACAGTGTCGTTTTTAGGTAAGAGTTAAGTAAGGGAAGGGAAGAGAAAGGAATGTGTGGTGAGAAAAGAGTGGGAAAGGCAAGAGAAGGGTAGGAAGGGAAAGGAAGGGAATGGTAAGGAGAGGAAGCAGAAAGAAGGTTAGTGAAGGGAAGAGGAGGGTAGGCTAGAAGGGAAGGGCAGGAGGCTTACAGGGGAAGGAAAAAAGGGAAGACAGAGGGAGAGATGGTAGGAAGGAAGGGAAAAACTACCCTTGGAAATTGTTGGCTTGTTTGCTTCAATTGTGAGCGTATATGTGAATTCTTATATGCATGTATATGCATGCATGTATATATGCACGTGCTTGCATATATCTCGTGAGGTGCTCTGCCATGAGGTATGTATACGTGTGCCTGCAAGGCTTTGTATGCTGATGTGGACAGGTCGATTTATGAAAGGCAATTACAAGTGTATATATAATTACTGTTGTAGGCCCTTTCTCTCTCTCTCTCTCTAAGTCAAAGGCAGTCAGTCAAAGGCAGTCAAATTCATTCAAAGTCAGTCAGTCAGTCGTTAAAGTTTGTCAGTCAAAGTTTGTCAGCCATAGTATGTCAGTCATAATCTCTCCGTCAATCAATCAGTCATTCAAGGTCAGTCAAATCAGTCAAAGTCAATCGTTCAGTAAAAATTAGTCAGTCAATCAAAGTCAGTCACTCAGTCAAAGCTATTCATTCATTCAGTCAGTTAGAGTCAGTCAAAGTCAATCACTCAGTGAAAGTCAGTCAGTCAGTCAGAACAAGTCAGCCAAAGTCAGACAGTCATTCAGTTAATCAAAGTCATTAGGTCAGTTACTCATTCAAAGTTTCAAAGTCAGTCATTTAGTCAGTTATAGTCAGTTAGTAAGTCGAAGTCAGTCTCAGTTAGTCAGTCGGATTCAGTCAGTTGATTCAATCAGTCAGTCTGTCAGTCGAAGTTAGTCAGTCAATCAGTCAGTTAAAGTCACTCAGTCAAAGTCAGTCAGTTAGTCAGTCAGTTCAATCAGTCAGTTAAAATCAGTCAGTTAGTTAAAGTCAGTCAGTTAATCACAGTGAGTCAAAGACAATCAGTAAGTCAGACAGTCAAAGTCAGTCAGTCACAGTCAGTCAGTCAGTCAGTCAAAGTCAGTCAGTTAATCAAAGTCAATCAGTCAGTCAAAGTCAATCAGTCAGTCAGTCAGTCAGTCGGATTCAGTCAGTCAATCAGTCAGTCAGTCAGTCAGTCAGTCTGATTCAGTCAGTCAGCCAGTCAGATTCAGTCAGTTGAAGTCAGTCAGTCAATCAGTCAATTAAAGTCACTCACCAAAGGTAGTCAGTCAGTCGAAGTCAGTCTGTCATTCAGTCAGTCAGTTAGTCGGATCTAATCAGTCACTCAGTCAGTCGAAGTCAGTCAGTCAATCAGTCATTAAAGTCAGTCAGTCAAAGTCAATCAGTCAGCAGTTAAAGTCAGTCGTTTAAGTCAGTCAGTCAGTCACAGTTAATCAGTAAGTCAGTCAAAGTCAGTCAGTCTGTCAGTCAAAGTCAGTCAGTCATCCAAAGCCAGTCAGACAGTCAAAATCAGTCAGCCAGTCAATGTCAGTCAGTCAGTAATTCTGTAAATGTTAGTCAGTCAATCAGTCTATAAAATTCTTCAGTCAGCCAGTTAAAGTCAGTCAGTCAGTCTATCAAAGTCATCAGTCAGTCAGAGTCAATCAGTCAAAGTCATTAAATCAGTAAAATTCAGTAATTCAGTAAAAGACATTAATTCAGTCATTCAGTCGTATTCTGTCAGTCAATCAATCAGTCACTCAGTCTGATTCAGTCAGTCAGTCCGTCGAAGTCAGTCAGTCAATAAGTTAAAGTCAGTCACTCAAAGTCAGTCAGTCAGTCGAAGTCAGTCAGTCACCAGTCAGTTAAAGTCAGTCATTCAATCAATCAAAGTCAGTCAGTCAAAGTCAGTCAGTCAGTCAGTCAGTCAGTCAGTCAGCCAGTCAGTCGACCAGTTAAAGTCAGTCAGTCTGTCAAAGTCATCAGTCAGTCAGTCAGTCAGTCAAAGTTCGTCACTCAGTCACAGTCGGTCAATATGTCAGTCAGTCGGTCAGTCAGTCAGTCAGTCATTCAGTTAGTCAGTCAATATCAGTCTGTTTGTCGGTCAGTCAATCAGTCTCTCTCTCTCTCTCTCTCTCTCAGCTGATAACAATGCTGTCCCCATTCCTTACTCATCATTATAGTTGCAAGTTATTTGAACCAAAATATGGACATTTAATTTCTGTGCTGTCTACGCCAAGAAAAATAATGCACACGGTATCACAACACTTTTTTCTTCTTCTTTTGTTCCCTCTAAATACTATACATTACTTTTATTGGTGTGGGAACATCGTACATCAGAAAAGGCACAGCTTCCCGCAACCTTTAGAATTCTTAATTGGTTTCAGCGGGCATTATTTATTTGTTTATTTATTTTTGTGGAGGCTCGTCTGTGTGGCAGAATGTGACACACCTCGCCCCGGTCCATTAACCTACTACCACTGGCAATGGTCATTCTCATGTTGTGATTAAAAAAAACGGAGCGGTTAATAAAGAAGGGAACATCATGCAGCTAACGGTTCCTCCATTGGAAAAAAATATTATTATTATCATAATTAGTAGTAGTAGTAGTAGTAGTAGTAGTAGTAGTAGTAGTAGTAGTAGTAGTAGTAGTATTGAAACAACTAATATTGTTATTATCGTTGGTATTGCTAATTAATGGTCTGACGTGAGTAGCCTAAAGGAGATTCTCTCTCTCTCTCTCTCTCTCTCTCTCTCTTCAATATTATCTCAGCTAAAATTAAGTCCTCACTCTACAGAAACAGAATGCGAGAAAAAGAGCAATGTCCATAGATATGCAGACTAGGCTATTTCCTAGGCTATGGACTATGCAGACTACGGGCTAGGCTACCTTATTCTTTTACACACATCCCAGAACAATGTTTTGATTTCCTTCATTTACTCATTTTAGTCCATAAGTTTATTACATTGAATAAAAAAATAATAGTTTTATGTTAACCTGTTGGTAGTTGCACTTCTGTACCCATCGCCTCTGTTGCGTTTCTTCTTCGCTAGTACTCGCTTCCATTCATCTTCTTTTCGACTTCTTTTCCTTCCTCTTGAATGAGCGGCTTCCTGATCAACATATTTTTCTTCTTCTGAGCTAATAACAGAAAAAAAAATCGCCCAACCTTGTGAAAAAATGTATGAGCGTGATTACGGACGTCAGGGTGGTGTCGTGCGCTGACTGGAGATCAGGGCCGATAAGCTTGCGCGTTATTGGCTGGGGCAATCCACGGGACCTTACGATGTTCTTCCACGTATTTACGATAGTGCGAGGCAAACCAGCTGTGACGCGGAAAGACATTCATAAAGAGTGCTTAAACTCTAAGCCGACTTCCCTAAACTAAATATCCTTCTGACTTCATAAAAGGCAGAAAACTGAGGAATATTATGATTTTGAAAACTCGCCACAATCTGAGATGGCGCATACAAGTTGCTGCGTAGCTCTCATATATATATATATATATATATATATATATATATATATATATATATATATATATATATATATATATATATATATATATATATATATATATATTTATATATACGGGTAGGCGGTATGTAGGTGGTAGCGTACTGGGTTCACATTCACTGCGTGATGGACGACGCGGGTTCGAATCCCACGCTACCACTCGGATTTTTCAGTCACCGCCGAGTGGCTTAAACTACCCACATGCTGTCCTGAAGACCACCCATCAGTCCGGACTCTAGAGGAAGCCGTCCAAGCGAATCAAGAACGAGTTCCAAGGGGCAGCATGAGCCAGTGCAAGATGGCGCCACTATAAACACTCGCCTGCGCCAGAACGGGCTGGGCCGACCATCAGGCCCCACCTGGAAGACTCCTTGTTCCGCACATCCGGCCCCAACTGGAAGATGCCTACCGGCGCAATAGGCAACAACGTAAAAAAAAAATAAAAAAAAAAAAAAATATATATATATATATATATATATATATATATATATATATATATATATATATATATATATATATATATATATATATATATATATATATATATATATATATATATATATATATATATATATATATATATATATATATATATATATATATATATATATATATATATATATATATATATATAACTCTCTCTTCTATATATATATATATATATATATATATATAGATAGATATAGATATAGATATAGATAGATATATATAGATATATAGATATAGGCGGTGGCCGAACTGGTAGCGTACTGGACCCACATTCGCCGCGTGATGGACGACGCGGGTTCGAATACTCACGCTACCACTCGGATTTTTCAGTCACCGCCGAGTGGCTTAAAACTACCCACATGCTGTCCTGAAGACCACCCATCAACCCGGACTCTAGAGGAAGCCGTCCAAGCGAATCAAGAACGAGTTCCGGGGGGCAGCATGAGCCAATGCAAGATGGCGCCACTATAAACACTCGCATGCGCCAGAACGGCTGGGCTGACCATCAGGCCCCACCTGAAGAAGCCTTGGGCCGACCATCAGGCCCCACTGGGAAGATGCCTACCGGCGCAATAGGCAACAACGTAAAAATATATATATATATATATATATATATATATATATATATATATATATATATATATATATATATATATATATATATATATATATATATATATATATATATATATATATATATATATATATATATATATATATATATATATATATATATATATATATATATATATATATATATATATATATATATAGTACACACTAATTAAGCGGGTATATAAACTACATAATTTTGCGGCAGAGATATGTATTGGGGGAGCGAGGAGGCGTGACCACGCCACCCCCTTTAAAACACAATTGAACTGGCTGAAAATGGACAAGAAGATAATTTTTGATGTTGCTGTCACTGTATACGTATAAGATAAATGTCAGATGTCTCCAGAGTGGTTCCTGCACTTGCCTTCCACAACTGAGGTGACACAGAGTAGGTACACAGCAGAACACCCTACATGTTCCCTGCACCAACACCCTGCATGAGGGACACGTCTTTTCTTGTGTAGAGCCCAGGCTATGGAACGCTCTCCCACACCATGTAACACAATCAAATACTATACAAGTGTTCAGAAAAAGACTAAAGAACTTACTTAATAATGACAAATATCAACTAGGATTCTACTGATGCCACGCTCACGCTATTTTGATACTGATTTTTATATAGTTTAGTAAACTTTTAGTTCAAGTCTTACTTTGATATATATTTTATGTGTGATATCTGTACTCTACAGAACAGCCTCTCTCTCTCTCTCTCTCTCTTTTAACCCCTTGATTGTGGATTTCCTACCAGAAGACCTCCTCAAGCTACAGGAATGGAACAAATAGTGGCTGCTACAATTCAATGAAGAAAAATGTAAAGTCCTGCACCTTGGGAGGGGATATCTAGCACACCAATACCACATGGGAAACACTCCACTATCCACCACAGAGGCAGAGAAGGGCCTGGGTCTATATGTTACCAAGCTACCAGTGAAAGCCAAATCCGTGCCTATCACAGTGGACGGGTTAACTTAATTTGTAGTACGCATCAAACTTTTGTTTTAGCAGACAGACGGGCGATTGAACCTGAACGAGAAACATGTGTCTCATTGTGTACTTTTCAAGGCTTGCAATGACACTTTACCTCGTGCATTATTTCAAAAGCCTATTACATACGTTCACTATATATTTATCATCACCAGTGGTGTGGGCACGTTCCTCCCCACCTGAGTGCTGCCACTTTCAGCTGATGGGTGGACATTTCCTCACTCTCTCTCGTTTCATTTATATATATATATATATATATATATATATATATATATATATATATATATATATATATATATATATATATATATATATATATATATATATATATATATAATGCTTGTTCTCGTGCAGTCAATGATAGAGAGGTAGCTCACAAAAGGTACCAGAGCCTTCAAACTAATGCTAATTATGAACTTTACATTTCTGCCCGAGATCGTGCCAAATCTATTCTCCGACTAACCAAAAATTCTTTCATTAATAGAAAATGCCAAAACCTTGCTTTCTCTAACTCTTCCCGTGACTTCTGGCATCTAGCCAAAAACATCTCCTCCAACTACACTTCTTCATCTTTCCCTCCACTCCTCAGTCCTGACGGCAACACTGCCGTCTCATCTATCTCTAAGGCTGAACTCTTCTCTCAAACTTTTTCTAAAAACTTCACTCTGGACGATTCTGGGCATATTCCTCCTACTCATCCCCCCTCTGACTCCTTTATGCCTGTTATAAAGATTCTTCAAAATGATGTTTTCTATACCCTCTCTGGCCTCAATCCTCAGAAGGCTTATGGACCTGATGGAGTGCCTCCTATTGTCCTTAAAAACTGTGCCTTCGTGCTGTCACCCTGCCTGGTCAAACTCTTTCGCCTCTGCCTGTCAACATCTACCTTTCCTTCTTGCTGGAAGTATGCCTTCATACAGCCTGTACCTAAGAAGGGTGACCGCTCCAATCCCTCAAACTACCGTCCTATTGCTTTACTTTCTTGTCCATCTAAAGCTTTTGAATCAATCCTTAACCGGAAGATTCAAAAGCACCTTACCACTTCTGACCTTCTATCTGATCGCCAGTATGGGTTCCGCAAGGGGCGTTCTACTGGTGATCTCCTAGCCTTCTTAACTGACTCTTGGTCATCCTCTCTTAGCTGTTTCGGTGAAACTTTTGCTATTGCGCTGGACATATCAAAAGCTTTTGATAGGGTCTGGCACAAATCTTTGCTTTCTAAACTACCCTCCTACGGTTTCTATCCTTCTCTCTGTACCTTTATCTCCAGTTTCCTTTCTGACCGTTCTATTTCTGCCGTGGTAGACGGTCACTGTTCTTCCCCTAAATCTATTAACAGTGGTGTCCCACAGGGTTCTGTCCTATCTCCCACTCTTTTTCTGTTGTTCATTGATGATCTTCTTTCCAAAACGAACTGTCCTATCCATTCCTACGCCGATGATTCCACTCTGCATTATTCAACTTCTTTTAATAGAAGACCCACCATTCAGGAACTTAACGACTCAAGGCTGGAGGCTGCAGAACGCTTAGCCTCAGACCTTACTATTATTTCCGATTGGGGCAAGAAGAACCTGGTGTCCTTCAACGCCTCAAAAACACAGTTTCTCCACCCATCCACTCGACACAATCTTCCAAACAACTATCCCCTATTCTTTGACAACACCAAGCTATCACCTTCCTCAACACTAAACATCCTCGGTCTATCCTTAACTCAAAATCTTAACTGGAAACTTCATATCTCATCTCTTACTAAATCAGCTTCCTCGAGGCTGGGCGTTCTGTACCGTCTCCGCCAGTTCTTCTCAAATGCACATTTGCTTTCAATATACATGGGCTTTGTACGACCTCGTATTGAGTATGCATATCATGTGTGGGGCTCCACTCACAGCTCTTCTGGACAGAGTGGAGGCTAAGGCTCTTCGTCTCATCAGCTCTCCTCCTCATACTGATAGTCTTCTACCTCTTAAATTCCGCCGCAATGTTGCCTCTCTTTCTATCTTCTATCGATATTTCAACGCTGACTGCTCTTTTGAACTTGCTAACTGCATGCCTCCCCCCTCCCGCGGCCCCGCTGCACTCGACTTTCTACTCATGCTCATCCCTCTACTGTCCAAACCCCTTATGCAAGAGTTAACCAGCATCTTCACTCTTTCATCCCTCACGCTGGTAAATTCTGGAACAATCTTCCTTCATCTGTATTTCCTCCTGCCTACGACTTGAACTCTTTCAAGAGGAGGGTATCAGGACACCTCTCCTCCCGAAATTAACCTCTGATTTTGGACACTCCTTTAACCTCTGTTCGGGGGCAGTGAGTAGCGGGCCTTTTTTTTCTTTTTTTCTTTGCGCCCTTGAGCTGTCTCCTTAGCTGTAAAAAAAAAAAAAGTCCACAACTTGGGAAATGGCAGCACAAGCCGTGACAGCCCTTACTCTAACAGACGACGCCTTGTCGATACAAGGCAAGTGCTTTGTTTATGTTGTGGATGTGGATACGGGCAACCGACCTTGGCCGTATGTGACGCACACCTGGAAAAGTTGGAGTTAACGGTTGCCCTAGCTGCCTCCAACGCGGTGGGAGAAAAAGGACCAGTGTGACACCAGGTTACGGACAACCGACAATTCGCTCCTGGTTGGGCGTATGGGCGTTGCCTGTAACCCAATGGTTGGAGGAAAACGGCCAGTGTGACACCGCCTTACGGCAGTGATCCCGCTGATTGGGTGAGCGCCAGCGATGATGTCATCGGACTCACAGCGAATCACAAGCGTGTTTCCAGAACTGTCAGCCAGTCATAAGGCAGCCGTCTTCAACTGCGGCTTCAAAACGACTTATTCTCTCTTCCCATTTCCTTTCTTTTTCCAAGGTACATATTTTGAGATAAAAAGGAGGAAAGGCGGAAAAACATGTCAGCTTCACAGGTAAGAACAAATAAGTGCTTTTCCAGTGTTCTCAAGACACAGAGTTTTGCAATCCTCGAGTTTAGCGCTAAACCCTCGGAACAAAGCAAGCGCGAAACTCGGGAGGGAACTGTAGTATTTTCTGGAGCACAACTTTAGCATAGCGATTCCACCACTCATCCCGTCTTGCGCGTTTTTTTACAGTGAGGGAGGCAGCTCAAGGGTGGAAATAAATAAATAAAAAAGCCTGCTCACCACTGCTCCTGTACAAGAAAGAGATGAGTGGCCAGAAGACAGGCTGAAAGGAAACAAGTGAACAGTTTATTTTCCCTACTCATAAACCCATGTCTTGGCCTACATTTTAGCTCCTTGTTAAGCAAACCCACGTCTTGGCCTACATTTTAGCTCCTTGTTAAGCAAACCCACGTCATGGCCTACATTTTAGCTCCTTGTTAAGCAAACCCACGTCATGGCCTACATTTTAGCTCCTTGTTAAGCAAACCCACGTCTTGGCCTACATTTTAGCTCCTTGTTAAGCAAACCCACGTCATGGCCTACATTTTAGCTCCTTGTTAAGCAAACCCACATCATGGCCTACATTTTAGCTCCTTGTTAAGCAAACCCACGTCTTGGCCTACATTTTAGCTCCTTGTTAAGCAAACCCACGTCTTGGCTTACATTTTAGCTCCTTGTTAAGCAAACCCACGTCTTGGCTTACATTTTAGCTCCTTGTTAAGCAAACCCACGTCTTGGCTTACATTTTAGCTCCTTGTTAAGCAAACCCATGTCCTGGCCTACATTTTAGCTCCTTGTTAAGCAAACCCACGTCTTGGCCTACATTTTAGCTCCTTGTTAAGCATGAGCATAACCTTGTGTCACTCATGTATTTTTTTTTTTTTTTTTACAAGAAGACGGCTCAAGGGCAACAAAAAGTGTAGAAAAAAAGCCCGCTACTCACCGCTCCCACAACAGATAAAAGTAAAGAGTGGCCAAAAGAGAGGTCAGTTTTGGGTGTCTTGCAAACTTCCTTACACACGAGCACAACAAAGGTACAGAACAAGACCGGGTGGAGTACTCACCGGCGCGGCAGCAGAGGCACCAGGAGGGTGTGGGTGTGTGGCCCTGACCACCAACTTGCCTGGAAAGAATGTGTCTTGTTGTTGATAACTACAATAAATGTAATTATGAATTTTAATGAACATAATTGCTTTTTGAAAGCACAGGAACACGACTGAGTCGACTATCTCATTATTAGGATACAAATTTGACCCCATGGTGATTGCAGTCCCTCCTCTGTTCCTCTGTGCTGGCTGCCTTAACTTGCCTGGGCTGAGTCATCTGTCAGGGTTGTCCACTTGTGACTTCCCCGTGACAACTCACCCTGGCCAAGGTGACACACTGAGCCGTGCCTTCACTTGGCACTGCCAAAGTTTATCACAAAAAAATGTACTCACAAAAGTAAAACAATAATCAACAAAAAAAGAATTTAAGAAAAAAAGTCATTTGAATAAAAAAAATATTTGAATAAAAAAATTGATTTAAATCAAATAAATCATTTTTTTTATTAACAAGTGTTAATAGCACAAAAACTGTGCTAGATTGCCGTCGCATGACCCTCCAACACACCCCAACAATTTACATTATGCAACTAGGGGTCTAAAATGGAAAATGCTGAATAGTAGAGATGGCGCCACTATAAACACTTGCCTGCACCACAACGGGCTGGGGCCGACCATCAGGCCCTACTATGAAGGCCTACCGGTGCCACAGGCCAAGACGGAAAAAAAAGGAAAAAAAACTATAATGCCATGTTGTAGGGTTCATCAGGGCTAACAAATGTTATTATACAATGTCATGTCTACAATGCTTGGGTAGGCCAGGAAAACAACTTGAAGAGAACAACAAGAAGATGGACAATCTGTATATAAAAATCATGATTTTTCTACCCTGGAAGTGTGTGCTGATGACTGGAAACTGACTCAATGCACTTATTAAAGCTTATAAGTGTGTTCTGGAAGCCTACTAGTGTTTGTATAAAGCTGAACACTAACTTAGCATACTTATTATTCCGGTGACAGCGACGGGCCAAATTTGTGGCTTTACCACGCACCAGCGACGGGCCAAATTTGTGGCTTTACCACGTACCAGCGACGGGCCAAATTTGTGGCTTTACCACGTACCAGCGACGGGCCAAATTTGTGGCTTTACCACGTACCAGCGACGGGCCAAATTTGTGGCTTTACCACGTACCAGCGACAGGCCAAATTTGTGGCTTTACCACGTACCAGCGACGGGCCAAATTTGTGGCTTTACCACGTACCAGCGACGGGCCAAATTTGTGGCTTTACCACGTACCAGCGAAGGGCCAAATTTGTGGCTTTACCACGTACCAGCGACGGGCCAAATTTGTGGCTTTGCCACGTACCAGCGAAGGGCCAAATTTGTGGCTTTACCACGTACCAGCGACGGGCCAATCTTTTGCCATAATATAAACTCCTCAAAATAGATGATGCATAAACTGATCACAAATGCGTTGATATGTATTATGAAATGGTTTGCGTGAGTGATGATTTTTTCTCATTGATTCCCTTAGGGGCCTTTAAGAAACATGATCCACCCCCAGCTGCCGGGTTAAGGCCTGTAACTGTGTATTGGTGACTGAACACTGACTTAGCAAACTTATTAAAACCTATTAGTATGTGTTTGAGGCCCAAGTGTGTATTTATGACTGAAAACAGATTTAATACACTTTTTAAGGCGTATATGTGTGTGCTTGAAGAGTGTAAGTGTGTGTTTATGGCTGAACACTGACTACACACTTATTAAAGCCTATTAGTATGCGTTTGAGGTCTGGAAGTGTATATTTAAGGCTGGAAACTGGCATAACACACTTTTTAAGGCATGTAAGTGTGTGTTTGATGCCTGGAAGTGTGTGTTTATGGCTGAGACTGACTGCACACTTACTGAAGCCTGTAAGTGTGTGTTTGAGGCCAGAAAGTGTGTATATATGACTGAAAAGACTTAACACACTTTTTAAGGCATGTAAGTGTGTGATTGATGCCTGGAAGTGTGTGTTTATGGCTGAGCACTGACTGCACACTTACTGAAGCCTGTAAGTGTGTTTGAGGCCAGAAAGTGTGTATATATGACTGAAAAGACTTAACACACTTTTTAAGGCATGTAAGTGTGTGTTTAAGGAATGTAAGTGTGTGTTTATAGCTTGACACTAATTTTGCACACTTATTGAAGCCTGTGAGTGTGTGTTCGAGGCCAGGAAGTGTGTGTTTAACCCGGTAGCAGCGACGGACCAAATTTGTGGCTTTACCGTGTAGCAGCGACGGGCCAAATTTGTGCCTTGATATAAACTCCCTAAAATAGATGATACATAATCTGATCACAAATGCTTTGATAAATGTTATGAAACTGGTTGTGTGTAGGGTGATTTTTTTCTCATTTTTCTCGCTTAGAGGGACCATTAAGAAACATGATCCCTGCTGCCGGGTTAAGGCTGACAGGCTCTCCCTTCCGTTACTAACACACCCAGGTCTGCCGCATCACCCTCCCCCAACCCTACTCTTCCACTTTCCCCGGTCCCTGCTTCCTTTTCCTCCCTTTGCTCATTGCCTCCCGCTCCACCTCCCTCCTCCACTTCTTCACTCTCTCCAATTTCTTTTCCTCCATCATCACCATCTTCGCCGAGCTCTTTACTTCCACATCCACCGCGTCACAGCCACACTTCCCTCCCACTATTAACAATTAATTTCCGTAGTATTAAAAACAAAATAGCTCAATTACACCATCCAATCACTACACATAACTAGGGATTGTCGTTTTGGACCTTTTTCTTTGTCCTGGGATTCCGGGATAAAGTTTGCTCTAATCCTGGAATTCCCGAGATTTTCAATTGTCTAAAATTCCACATCATACCTAGTCTCCCTTTCGGGTTTTTGATGTGCTTAACATTAATAGATATGCAGAAATATTACTGAAGATTGAGTGTCTTACTAATTCCACTTCATGTTTAATTCCAGACTTCCAGCAAACACTTTGTTCCTCAACAAAGTAAAAGGAACAAGAATAAGAGCTAACTGCTTCCTTTACTGCTTTATTTTTGTTCTGCTTCCGAATTCCAATGCGAGTGACAATGTAAATTATAGTTCATTATCGATGATAAAAAAAATACATTTGTTTCCATTTATACTCAGTGAAATGAAGAGAGTACTTAATGACAGAAAATGTAGTAAACATTCTTTATTTATAACATGAATTAAATGTTATTATTTACTATGTTATTATCTATCTTAAAATATGTTATTTTTCTTACTCTTTTTGGCATGTGATTACCCAAAGATGATAGTTAGACATTTGTCACATTACATGTCCAACATAAAAAAAAACATTATGTACCATCGTAGCAACCAGTAGCTAAAGCGTTGGGAACTATGGCAACAGCGATCAGCTGTGCCGGCAGGCAGGCAGGCAGGCAGGCAGACAGGCAGACAGACAGTTTGCTGTCAACCATCACTGGTCGGTCACTCACACGAGGAGGGAAAGTGTGATGCTTTTCTTGTAATTTTGTTAAGTTGTCACACTCATCTCAATGTCGTATACATACAGCAACGTGGAATATGCAGACATGGTGTTCATTATACGAGCTCTGCTACGGGTAACGGGAGTGCCGTGGCTGCTTTATAATACTCAAGACAATACCTAAACAGTAAGTCCTTCCTTCAGACACACACAAAACATTCCTCACGGGACACCCTGTATAATATAAATATAAATAGAACCACAAGTCCACAATCATCCTGCAATCAAATTTGCCCCTATTTTTGTACTTAATTTCATCCCGGGAATTGTCGGGATGTGCAAAAATATCACGGGATTACTAAACCTTGAAAATTGTCCGGGATCCCGGGAAACAAACCTTACACATAACCCTGACATAATAGTATAGGGACTGAGATTTGGTTAACTCCTGATGTTGACAGTAGTGAGCTTTTCCCTCCCCCCTTTAGCATGACAGTATTCCGTAAAGACCGCCCGACAGACCTCGGCAAAGGTGGCGGTGTTATCATCGCCACCAAGCCTGGTCTTAGTGTTAAGCATAGGCCTGACCTTGACACAGACTGCGAAATCACCTGGGTCCAGTTACAAACCTTCAACTGTGAATCTCTTCTTATTGCTGCTTTTTACAGACCGCCGTCTACTAATGCAGACTATTTACACAATCTTCAAATTTCTCTTTCACGCATACAGGCAGACAAACGTGTCTGGATCACAGGTGACTTCAACCTCCCTGACACTGACTGGACTGCAATATCCCCATTTGACCCTCCCGATGCTGACGCCCCCAAGCCCATTATTCCCCACACAAACAGACGCCAACTACACGACACATTCGTTGACATCATAAATACATTTTCACTCTCACAAGCAGTACTCCAGCCAACACAAACACACACTGTAACGCGCCCTGCCGGCCACGGTGGCCCTTTGACCACAGCACACACACTTGACCTTTTTCTCACCAACAACATTCTTAACACAACAAACACTCAGGTTGTTCCAGGACTTAGTGACCACGACATACTCATCGTTGACGCTGACCATCAACCGATTAGACACAAACAGAGACCCAGACAGATATTCCTTTATTCAAGGGCTGACTTAGACATGATCAAACAAGACCTAACTGCCTCCAGCACTGACTTTTGCGACTGACCCAAACACAAGACTTCCTTCCACCGACTGGAACAACCTGAAACACACCATACACGCCTCAATGAACAGACACATACCACAAAAAACACTTTCTAGCAGGTACACACTCCCCTGGTTTTCTGGGGATCTACGCAGACAACATCGCAAGAAACAAAAACTGTACAGACGCATGCATACATACAACACAAGAGATAATTGGACCGCCTACAAAAACCACCAAAAGACATTTGCCAAAACATAAGATTAGCGGAACCCAAACACATTGCAACTTACCTCGCAGACAACGTAAGAAATAACAACAGAAACTTTTTCAGGTTCTTTAAGATGCGCAAACATGACACTAACACGATTACATCACTTAAAGACAACACTAACACATTAGTAACCAGCCCGCAACACAAAGCACAAATACTCAACACACAGTTCCAATCGGTGTACACACAAGAGCACAACCTGACACCAAACATGCCACACAGCCCCTTCCCCCCCATAGCCCCCCTTGACATCACGACTGACGGAATACAGAAATTACTGGAAGGACTTGACACAACTAAATCCACTGGCCCCGACAACATTCCGCCTTCATCCTTAAATCCTTTGCCCCCATCCTGCTCCCCATCCTTCAGGCCATATTCGCCCAGTCCCTATCATCCACCTCATTACCCTCTGACTGGCTTTTGGCAAACATTAATCCTTTATTCAAGACAGGTGACAGGACTGACCCTGCCAATTATCGCCCCATCTCACTAACATCGATTCCATGTAAAATTTTCGAACACACAATACACAAACACATAATGAATCACCTTGATGCAAGCAACATCCTTACTGACTCACAACACGGCTTTCGACCCAAACGCTCATGTGAATCGCAACTCATTACTACATATCACGACATCACGAGGCTACTTGACCGACGTGACATTAAACAAGTTGACACTATTATTTTAGATTTTGCCAAAGCCTTCGACAAAGTCCCGCACAAAAGACTGACATTAAAATTAAAATACTATGGTATTTCGGGACCTATTCTTCACTGGATCACTGCATTTCTTACTAACCGGAATCAACGTGTTCTTCTTGATGGATCTTCATCTGACACTGTCCCTGTTTCTTCAGGTGTGCCACAAGGCACAGTTCTAGGCCCCCTTCTTTTCCTCCTGTACATTAACGATCTTCCACTGTCAACGCCTAACTCTTCCACTAGACTATTTGCCGACGATAGTTTACTGTTTAGAGCAGTAAAGACTACTGATGACTGCAGACTACTACAAAACGACTTGGACGCCCTCGAGCGGTGGGAACGCACCTGGCAGATGCACTTCCGACCAGACAAATGCAAACTATTAAGATTCACCAGAGCGCACAACCCCATCCATCACACCTACACTCTCCACAATTCAAATTTAGAATCAGTTCACACACAAGTACCTTGGCATCCATCTCTCAACTAACTTGAAATTCAACACCCACATAGACCATATCAGTACCACAGCCAACAGAACACTGGGGGGGGAGGAATTTGCATAACTGCACACCTGACATTAAACACATAGCTTATGACACACTTGTGAGACCAACACAGTAATAATGCTCCACGGTGTGGGATCCTCACACACAGAAACATTGATAGGCTAGAACAAATCAACACCAAAGCGGCTAGGTTCATTACAAACAATTACACTTGAGCGCCTGGCATCACAACACGGATCAAACAACAGATAAACATGGACCCTCTTCACATACGCAGACAAGCACACAGACTTACACTTATGTACAAGATCACAAACACTCACACTGACATTGACCCACACACATACCTACACAAGGCAAACAGTCAACGTACTCGTAACACACACACCCAAAAATACCAAACATATCACACTAACACTGACGCATACAAGCACTCATACTTTCCATGCACCATACATGACTGGAACAGCCTCCCTCAACAGATTTTAGACTGCGGTACAATAGACTCATTCAGAAAGCAAATACACACTCACTTGTCACCACAACACACCAACACTAACAATTACACTTGATTCACACGGTTTTGATTTTGTTTTCTTTCAGGCTGACTGAGTAAGTTTACATGGTTTCAGTTTGTGTTCTCTTTCAGGCTGACTGAGTAATTGAGTTTTTGCATGTGGTATCCATTATAGCAAAGATGGTTAGGAAGTATGTAAAAAAGGACTTTAAGCTCTCTGACCCTGTTGAGCAAGTAATTGAAGATGTGAAGGGAGGCATGACAGCAAACAATTAGAGTGACTCCCAGCTCTGGAAGGCAGAATATAACTGTATTAGCAATTATCTGTGCTGATGGCTCTGCTTTGACTCCTGCATTGTTTTTAGGCTAAAACGGCTCATACAGCAGTGGATTGGGGATTCAGGAACAACCCAAATCAAACTATTTACTCTGTAAATAAATAATAATAATAATAATAATAATAATAAACATTATTTCATGAAGTACCAGGCAGCCCTAGAGCTGAAAATATACATCAATGGAAGATTAAATGAGATGAATGAGACAAATGAACAAAGTAGTATGATTGAAAATAAAAAGGAAAAATAGAAATAACAATAATAGCAATAATCATAGTAAAGATAATAATAATAATAAAATAATCACGATAATAATAATGATAATAATAATAGTAATCATAAGCATTTCACAAGTTTTTTGTCAAATTTATAGAACTGACAAAGGACAAAACGCCGATTCTCATGATTCTTGACGGTCACGTTAGCCACACAGATCTTGAAACCATCAAGCTGGCAAAAGATGAGCATATCAGTATTGTTCTCCTGCCTCCTCACTACACTGATGTGCTACAGCCCTTAGCCAAAGTGTGTTCTGCACCTCTGAAGACCTATTATGACCAGGCACTCGCATTGTATGAGCATACATCACGTGAGCCAGTCTCTAGAGCGAAATATGTTCAACTCCTTACCTCTGTGTGAAACAAAGGTTTGTCTGAATAGAATGTACACAAAAGTTTTTCTTCTACTGGAGTCTTCCCAATTGACAGGACCAAATTTGATGAATCACGACTCAGTAGGTCAAAGGTGGAAGCATACAATCAAAGATCCGTGCCGGCAGCCCTGAGAATGAGGAGGGCATTCCTATTGTACCAGCTGCTCAGGAAGAGGACACAGAGATGGCCATCATGCCCATTAATCCAAAGCCAAGTGTCAGTAGACCCCTCATGAGGACAAGTACACCTTTGGCCACTGTAACAAATCCCTCCCCTTGTTCATCCAAAAAGTCTGATTAAACAGTTTCATCTGAAGATCCTCCAAAAGTGTGTCAGCATAGTCATTCATTCTGTCTGCACCTTCACAGTCTTCAAGAACTTGCAGAGGCACTTGGCGAAGTTATACAGACCAACAAGTCCATGGAAAAAATCTTATCTGACCGACAACGTCCCCATCAGGCCAAGAAACCTGGTGCTCGCAGAGTGTTAGGAGAAGGAGCCACAGTTCTAACACATGAGGAAGTCATAAGCAGCATTGAGGAAAGAGAGAAGGCACAGAAGGAAAAAGAAGATCAGAAGAAACAGAAAGCAGAGAAGCAGATAAGAAGAAACAGGGAAAAAAAGAAGGCCACAGTTCAGAAAAGGGGCAGAAAGAATGCTGCTGCTGATTATAATGATTCATCAAGCATATCAGGTGGGAGCTATTGTTCAGTAGATTCTCGTGGCTCATCTCTGGATGTGAGCTTGGACGGGATCTCGCCAGTGAGTGACAATGAAGATGGAGATGAGGCTCCTAGAGAGACAGAGGTAGAAAGGTCAAAATCCACTGAAGACAGAGATGTAGCAACATCAGTGAAAATTGATGATGATTCCATAAATAAATATTTTGCTGTGATTTATACTGAACAAAACAAACAATAGCTATTACTGGAGAAAAGTAACGAAAGTTTTCAGTGATAATGAAGAATTGCCAGTAAACAAAGTTGAAATTAAGTTTCTACATTGCAAGACCCTCTCCTCCATGCCAGAAAGATAACATGGCAGTGGCCACCAGTGGAGGATAAACACATGATAGACACTGAGTACATCTTCATGGGGCCTGGTTCCCCTAACTTGTTGAAGAATGCTGCCGACAAATTTGACGATGTAAAGACAAATGAACTCATGAAGAAGGTGTAGATATGACGTAAGAAAATTGAATCTGTATAGCATTAGTGTTTACTGCTGAATCATGTTTATTGATGTATGACTGCTGAATGATGCTTACTGCTGAATGATGCTTACTGCTCAATGATGCTGACTGCTGAATGATGCTTACTGCTCAATGATGCTTACTGGTGAATGATGTTTACTGCTGAATGATGCTTACTGCTGAATGATGTTTACTGCTGAATGATGCTTACTGCTGAATGATGCTTACTGCTGAATGATGCTTACTGCTGAATGATGCTTACTGCTGAATGATGCTTACTGCTTAATGATGCTTACTGCTGAATGATACTTACTGCTCAATGATGCTTACTGCTCAATGATGCTTACTGCTCAATGATGATTACTGCTGAATGATGCTTACTGCTGAATGATGCTTACTGCTCAATGATGCTGACTGTTGAATGATGCTTACTGCTGAATGATGTTTACTGCTGAATGATGTTTACTGCTGAATGATGCTTACTGCTGAATGATGTTTACTGCTGAATGATGCTTACTGCTGAATGATGTTTACTGCTGAATGATGCTTACTGCTGAATGATGCTTACTGCTGAATGATGTTTACTGGTGAATGATGCTTACTGGTGAAATCATGTTTACTGCTGAATGATGCTTACTGCTGAATGATGTTTACTGGTGAATGATGCTTACTGCTGAATGATGCTTACTGCTGAATGATGCTTACTGGTGAATGATGTTTACTGGTGAATGATGCTTACTGGTGAATGATGCTTCCTGGTGAATGATGCTTACTGGTGAATGATGTTTACTGCTGAATGATGCTTACTGCTGAATGATGTTTACTGCTGAATGACGCTTACTGCTGAATGATGTTTACTGCTGAATGATGTTTACTGCTGAATCATGCTTACTGCTGAATGATGTTTACTGCTGAATGATGTTTACTGCTGAATGATGTTTACTGCTGAATGATGTTTACTGCTGGATGATGTTTACTGCTGAATGATGTTTACTGCCAAATGATGTTTACTGCTGGATGATGTTTACTGCTGAATGATGTTTACTGCTGAATGATGTTTACTGCTGAATGATGTTTACTGCTGGATGATGTTTACTGCTGAATGATGTTTACTGCTGAATGATGTTTACTGCCGAATGATGTTTACTGCTGAATGATGTTTACTGCTGAATGATGTTTACTGCCGAATGATGTTTACTGCTGAATGATCCTTACTGCTGAATGATGTTTACTGCTGAATGATGCTTACCGCTGAATCATGCTTACTGCTGAATGATGCTTATTGCTGAATAATGCATACTGCTGAATGCTGTTTACTGCTGATTGATGCTTTCTGCTGATATTCGTGTACTTTTCATTGACTTGATTAAAAAAAAGAATGAAGGAAACTTTTTGTTAGTATAAGTTTGATTAGTTATAAAAGGTCACCTTTATATTTATGTATGTCACAACAGGCCTAGCTATTTTCTAGAATGCATTTAAGGAGTGGAAAAGTTTTCCCCCTTATAGGGAAATATCTTCCCCAGAGTTTGGGGCATAAATTTTTACAATTTGGGGCAATAAGTTTGCATGGAAGTGTATTACCCAGTGTGGGCAAACTTCTTCCCCAAAAATACGGGTAAAAATTTTTCCCTATTTTCTTTATATAACTTTCTGTGTTATGAATTAGATGAAATATTATGTTATCATGGAGTGTAGAAGATGTCTAAGTATCACACTGATGTATCCAAAACTTTCTGAATAAAATATCATGTACAGCAGATCTCTCTTTAATTTAGCAAATTTCTTCCCCCAGTCGACTCTACTCTCCTCCCTCACAACCGTATTCAATATATCCTTGCGACAAGGCATCGTCCCTTCGGATTGGAAAAAGGCTAACGTGACACCGATTTTTAAGAAAGGAAACAAAAAATACCAGGTAACTACCGACCCATTAGTCTAACTTCAATTGTAGGTAAGCTACTTGAGAGCATAATTAGAGATAAAATTGTGAGTTACCTCGAAAGCCACTCATTAATTGGGGATTCACAACATGGCTTCCGTAACAAAAGATCCTGCCTGTCAAACCTATTGACCTTTTATAACGACCTCTTCTCAGTTTATGACGTAACCAAATCATTGGACGTAGTCTATCTTGATTTCCAGAAAGCGTTTGATAAAGTCCCACATCATAAATTACTTTATAAATTAAAGCAAATAGGCATTGACGGTCAAGTAAACCAATGGATCGCGAATTGGTTGAGCAACAGACAACAAAGAGTTGTGATTGACGGATTTAACTCAGAGTGGGTGCCGGTCACTAGTGGCGTCCCTCAGGGCTCGGTTCTTGGCCCAGTGCTCTTCATTATTTACATCAACGATGTGGATGTTGGACTCAATAATTGCATTAGTAAATTTGCAGACGACACAATGATTGGTAACTCGGTTCTCACTGACGAAGACAGGCAAAGCCTCCAAGAGAATTTGCACAAAATTTCAGCTTGGTCAGATAAATGGGAGATGCAATTTAATGTAGACAAGTGCCAGGTACTGCAAGTTGGAACAAAAAATAAGAAGTTCGATTACGAAATGCGCGGCGTAAAACTCACAAGCATTCAATGCTTTAAGGACCTGGGGGTCAAAATTGCGTCAAACCTCAAATTCTCACATCAATACATCGATGCAGCAAATAAAGCGAAATGAATGTTGGGCTTCATTAAAAGAAACTTTTTATTCAAGAATAAAGATGTAATACTTCCTCTCTACAATAGTTTAGTCAGACCCCACTTGGAATATGCGGTACGGTTTTGGTCTCCCCACCATGCAAAGGACATTGCTAAATTAGAAGGTGTTCAGCGTCGGGCAACAAAAATTATCCCTTCCTTGTGCAACAAATCCTACGAAGAAAGGCTTTCCATCCTTAACATGTTCTCTCTTGAGAAACGTCGCCTCCGAGGAAAACTGATCGAATGTTTTAAAATACTTAATGGTTTCACGAATTTAGACAGAACAAAATTGTTTATGATTGATGACACTTTGCGAATGAGGAACAATGGCGTAAAACTCAAACGTAGACAAGTAAATTCAGACTGCACCAAATATTTCTTCACCAACGTTGTAGTGCGAGAATGGAAAAGTCTCCCACCGTCAGTGGCCCAGTGTAACACGATTGACTCCTTTAAAAACAAGCTCAACCGTCACTTCCTTGAACTTAATATTAACTAGAGTAGAAAAGCAATGTTTTGGAGCCATCTGATTAATGTAGAATCACTTAGGTTTAAGGACAGATCACCTAGTCTGGACCATGGGGTTTGTGTGGTCTGATTTTCTATGTAATTCTATGTAATTATCTCTCTCTCTCTCTCTCTCTCTCTCTCTCTCTCTCTCTCTCTCTCTCTCTCTCTCTCTCTCTCTCTCTCTCTCTTATCCATCATAATCTCATCATCCCTCTCCCTAGCCTATAATCTCTCTCTCCCTCTGCTGAGAGAAGGTCGTGACCTCACCCCGCTGCGCCCCACAACATCGCTTGCCCTGTGTTTTAGTCGTGCTCTTGGGCGTGTGTTCTCGCTTGTGGACCTTGTGTGTTGCCTGTGATTTCCCGACACGTGTTTGGTGTGTGTTCGCTTGTGGTTTCTGCCTGTGGTTGCCTCTGTGATTTGTGTTTCCGGTGTTTTGCGTGTGATCTGGCTGTTTCCGGGTGTTCTGCGTGGGTTTCAGAGTGATTCAAGTGTGTTGTGTTTCCGGTGTTTTTGCGTGTGATCTGGCTGTTTCCGGGTGTTCTGCGTGGGTTTCAGAGTGATTCAAGTGTGTTGTGTTTCCGGTGTTTTTGCGTGTGATCTGGCTGTTTCCCGGTGTTCTGCGTGGGTTTCAGAGTGATTCTATGGTGTTGTGTTTCCGGTGTTTTTGCGTGGGATTTGGCTGCTTCTAAGTGTACTGCGCGTTTCAGAGCGTTTTGAGTGTGCTGTTTTGTTTCCGGTGTTTTTGCGTGTGATTTGGCTGTTTTCGAGTGTGTTGTGTTTCCAGTGCTTTTACGTGTGATTTTGATGTTTATAGTGCTCTGCGTGGGTTTCAGAGTGTTTTGAGTGTGCTGTTGTACTTCCGGTGTTTTTGAGTGACTTGAGGGTGTTTAGTCGTGCTTGTGCTTGGGTTTCTGAGTGTTTCGTGTGTCCTGAGTGTGACTTTGTGTTCCTGAGTGTCTCACGCGTGATTTGGGTGTGTCGACAACCAACCTTTGAATTCCATGAGGATTCAATCTGCTACTCCTCATTACACCATCTATAAATCCCCTATAGGATTAAAACTTCCTACAACCCGTTCCCTGACCTCACCTGAGCCCCCCACCCTCGCTCACCTCACATCCCTTTGCTCCTCCTCATCCCCTAGAGGATTAGCCCTTCCTACTCTCCCTCACCTCCACATATTTCTAAGCCCTCCCCCCCTCACTCACCTTACCTCACATCCTATTTACCCATCCCTTCACCCACCTTACCTCGCCTCTTTCTTAACCTTTCTTGTTCTCACACACCTCACTCACCTCACATCCCTTCCTACTCCTCCTCTCTCCCACTTACCTCCTTTCCCAAACTCCCTCTCACTCATCTCACCTATTTCCTAACCCTCCTTGATCTCACACACCTCACTCACCGCCTCCCTTTCCCCTCATTACTCACCTCACATCCCTTCCTATGCCTCGCTCCCACCAACCCTAAGTCCTAACCCTCCTTGATCTCACACACCTCACTCATCGCCTCTCTTTCCCCCTCTTTACTCACCTCACATCTCTTCCTACTCCTCCTCTCTCCCACCTCACCTATTTCCTAACCCTCCTTGATCTCACACACCTCACTCACCGCCTCCCTTTCCCCCTCTTTACTCACCTCACATCCCTTCCTACTCCTCCTCTCTCCCACCTCACCTATTTCCTAACCCTCCTTGATCTCACACACCTCTCTTTCCCCCTCTTTACTCACCTCACATCCCTTCCTACTCCTCCTCTCTCTCACTTTTCCTCCATTACTAAACTACCTCTCACACACCTCACCCCCTTTCCTAATCCCCTTCACTCTGTGTTTTTATCTCTTTCATTTCAGCTAAGATGGCGCCTAAGAAGTGCAGTACTTGTAACGGTAGCTTCTCAGCTCACTGTTTTACGGGGGGTTCTGCTGTCTGTCGACTGTGTCTCTCCAGGCAGCATCTCGAGACAAGCCTGCAGGAGCAGGAAGAGAAGATGGAAGAAGGCCAGAATAAAATAATAGAGCTTTCTCTCACCAGGCAGCATCTCAAGAAGAGAAGATGGAAGCAGGTCAGAATAAAATAATAGAGCTTTCTCGCACTGTTGCCTTCTTGCAGGAATTCATCCAGGCTAACGTTGCTGTAGTGCCAAACCCTTCTCCAACCGCCCCCTTGCCCTCAGCGGTACCGTCGACACCAGCGGACAACACCACGCTACGGGAGGATGCTAGTGGCACCGACCATGATGGCTTCACCGTCGTGAATGGAGGAGCCAAACCAGCCAGACAAGCGATTTATCCTGTTCATTGCTTCAACAGGTTTGCCATTCTGGAGGAGGAGGACGAGCAGGAGAGCACCTTCCTGGTGGGTGACTCCATGATTCGCCAGCAGGTCGTTGAGTTCTGCGGCAGAGTTCCTCGTCGAAGACGGAACTATTGCTATCCTGGTGCTGGGATCGACGACATAACTGCTGCTCTTAAGGAGATCTCCCCCAAGGCTACTAATGATTCACTGTTTGTTATTCACACAGGTACGAACGACGTCACCACGACCCGGTCTGAGGAACTCCTGGAGAAGTACCGTAGGCTCATCCAGCAGTATAAGACTAAATCCCCTAACATTTTGATTTCAGGAGTTCTACCACGGACTTGGGCGGAGAGCGACTTTTTCAGTAAGGCCTTCAGCCTAAACAACCGCTTACAGACTCTTTGTAGGGAGCTTGACGTGGAGTTCCTAAACGCATGGGACAATTTCTATGGACAAAATGAGCTCTTCCACAGGGACGGATTGCACCTTTCTCCCATCGGGGCAGCCAGACTCGGAAGGCTCCTCAACGAAGCAGTGCGTGTCATCCGAGCAAAAAACGAGTCACGGCCACGTCCCTCCACCCCACCCGTGTAAATAGACGCCGTGCATCGCAACAAACCCGTAACCGTGATCCCGCAAGTACCACCACCTCTATTACTAAGCCTCTAGATAACTTAAAAATCCTTAGTGTCAATGCGCGTAGCCTAAGAAACAAATTTGATGAGCTGAGATGTCTTGCTTTAACAGAAAATTTTGACATAATTGCTATAACCGAAACATTTATCGACACCACAAATATTGATTTAAGTTCCGAATACAACATAGATGGCTACAGACTCTTCAACAAAGATCGTGTAAACCGTAGAGGCGGTGGCGTCGCCCTTTATGTCAAAAGCTATTTGCAACCCACTGACAAAACACTGGGAAACAGTAACGTTGAACATTTGTGCGTGCGAGTAAACATTGCAAAAGTCAACTTAAATATATCTGTCACCTACAGACCTCCCGGGCAATCACTCGATGACGACCTTGATATGTACAGCGTCTTAAGGCAGTCACTTAATAACAGCGACTCACTGATATTAGGAGACTTTAACCTCCCCCATATCGACTGGGCGACACTGTCAGGTACAGAAGGCGAGTCACATAGAATGATCGAATTTCTAGAAGAAAATTATCTAAGCCAAATGGTTTCTGAGCCAACTCGACAAAATAATATACTCGACCTTGTTATAACGACCCAAGATAACCTAATCAGTAGTGTCACGGTAGGAGAACACCTCGGTTCTTGCGATCATAAATTAGTGCGCGTCGACATTAAAGCTCAATCATCAGTGACTGAAAATAAAGTAAAGGTGCCCAATTTCAAAAGAGCTAACTTCGTAGAAACCCGACAAAAACTAACAGAAATACAACTATCAGATGACGGCAACGTAGAGGAAGCCTGGCTAAGCCTTAAAAATCACTTACTCACTCAGCAGAACACATTCGTCCCCTTGTGCGAGAAGCGAATTAACACTAATAAAAACCCACCGTGGTTTAATAGCGAAATTAAACAATCAGTCAATGAGAGAAAATTGTTTTACAGGTTAAAGAAAGAACAAAGCACGCCCGAAAACATTAGACTTTATAATGATGCCAGGCGACGAGTAAAAAGACTAGTAGGTCAGGCAAAGCGTAGATACGAAGAAAATATTGCAGCCAACTGTAAAATAATCCGAAATCTTTCTTCAGTTACATAAACAACAGAAAGGCGATCAAAAGTGGTATTGGACCTTTAACAAACAGCGACGGTGCACTAGTGACTGACAGCCAACACATTGCAAACCTCTTAAACAATTACTTTTCCTCGGTGTTTAATACTAACAGTCTTTCTCTCGCTACCACCAACACCAGTACTATTGTAAATCTCGAGCATGCATTGCCTAATTTTGAAATAACAACCGATGAAGTCCTTAAAGCTCTCCATTCACTTAAAACAAATAAAAGTCCTGGACCTGACAAAGTATATCCAACTCTGCTGAAAGAAACAAAGAGTGAAATACTCCTCCTCACAACCGTATTCAATATGTCCTTGCGACAAGGCATCGTCCCTTCAGATTGGAAAAAGGCTAACGTGACACCGATTTTCAAGAAAGGAGACAAAAAAGTACCAGGTAATTACAGGCCCATTAGTCTAACTTCGGTTGTAGGTAAGCTACTTGAGGGCATAATTAGAGACAAAATTGTGAATTACCTTGAAAGCCACTCATTGATTGGGGACTCACAACATGGCTTCCGAAACAAAAGATCCTGCCTATCAAACCTATTAACCTTTTATAACGACCTCTTCACTGTTTATGACGTAACCAAATCACTGGACATAGTCTATCTTGATTTCCAGAAAGCGTTTGATAAAGTCCCGTATCATAAATTACTTTACAAATTAAAGCAAATAGGTATTGACGGTCAAGTAAACCAATGGATCGCGAATTGGTTGAGCAACAGACAACAAAGAGTAGTGATTGACGGATTTAACTCAGAGTGGGCGCCTGTCACTAGTGGCGTCCCTCAGGGCTCGGTCCTTGGCCCAGTGCTCTTCATTATTTACATCAACGACGTGGATGTTGGACTCAATAGCCGCATTAGTAAATTTGCAGACGACACAAAGATTGGCAACTCGGTTCTCACTGACGAAGACAGGCAAAGCCTTCAAGAGGATTTGCACAAAATTTCAGCTTGGTCGGATAGATGGGAGATGCCCTTTAACGTAGACAAGTGCCAGGTCCTTCAAGTTGGAACGAGGAATAAGAAGTTCGAATACGAAATGCGCGGCGTTAAACTCAAAAGCGTTCAATGCGTCAAGGACTTGGGGGTCAAAATCGCGTCAAACCTCAAATTCTCACAGCAATGCATCGATGCAGCAAATAAAGCGAACAGAATGTTGGGCTTCATTAAAAGAAACTTTGTATTCAAGAATAAAGATGTAATACTAACGCTCTACAACCGTATAGTCAGACCCCACTTGGAATATGCGGTACAGTTTTGTTCTCCCCACCAAGCAAAGTATATTGCTAAAGTAGACTGAGTTCAGCGTAGGGCAACGAAAATTATCCATGCCTTGCGCAACAAATCCTACGAAGCAAGGCTTTCTACCCTTAACATGTTCTCTTGAGAAACGTCGCCTCCGAGGAAAACTGATCGAATGTTTTAAAATACTTAATGGTTTCACGAATGTAGACAGATCAACATTGTTTATGATCGATGACACTTTGCGCACGAGGAACAATGGCGTAAAACTCAGATGTAGACAAGTAAATTCAGACTGCACCAAATTTTTCTTCACCAACGTTGTAGTGCGAGAATGGAATAAGCTTCCACCGTCATTGGTCCAGTGTAACACGATTGACTCCTTCAAAAATAAGCTCGACCGTCACTTCCTTCAACTTAATATCAACTAGAGTAGAAATGCAACGTTTTGGAGTCTTCTGATTAATGTAAAATCACTTAGGTTTAAGGACAGACCACCAAGTCTGGACCATGGGGTCTGTGTGGTCTGATTTTCTATGTAAATCTCTCTCTCTCTCTCTCTCTCTCTCTCTCTCTCTCTCTCTCTCTCTCTCTCTCTCTCTCTCTCTCTCTCTCTTGCACACATCAGATATGCAAAATGATTATCCCTTGCCTGTGTGTGTGTGTATTTACCTAGTTGTATTTACCTAGTTGTGAAATACAGGAAAAGAGCTATACTAGGCCCGTGCTGTCCCGTCTCCATAACGCTTATTATCCAGTTTGGCTTTAGATTCATGAATCGTTTTTGCACACACAGTCTCCTTGTCAGTCCGTTCCATGTTGTTATGCTTCTGTATGGAAAACTGTATTTCTTGATGTCTCTCCTACAGTCGCTCTTCTTCAATTTTTTACCATTGCCTCTTGTCACACTTCTGTCACGTACCACTAGGTCTTCCCTGTCCAATTTTTCCAATCCCTCTTGTATCCTGTACAATGCTATTAGGTCCCCTCTCTCTCTTCTTCTCTCCAGTATTGTTAGTCCCAATTTTTCCAGTCTTTCTTCATAAGTATGTTCTATCAGAGTTTCCGGTAGTTTGGTCGCTGCTGTTTGTATTCTTTCCAGCTTTCTAATGTATTTCTTCAATCTAGGTGACCACACTAATGCTGCATATTCCAGTCTTGGACGTATCATCGATGTTATTAGTGTGTGTGTGTGTGTGTGTGTGTGTGTGTGTGTGTGTGTGTGTGTGTGTGTGTGTGTGTGTGTGTGTGTGTGTGTGTGTGTGTGTGTGTGTGTGTGTGTGTTGGGGTCCTAATCGGTCAATCAGATTGTATCTTACTGACAAAATGTGTGTCAAATGTAGCAATTTCAATATGGTATGCCACGTAAACTGTACTGCATTGTAGGGATCTTGCTTTTCCTGTCCCTCAAGCCTGGACATCTAACGCCGCCTAGTAATGAAGGGAAAAAATTCACACTAAGCTGCACACAACTTTCTACTCTGTCTCATTCCTATGCTATACAAATCCCTTGTGCAGGAGTAAACCACCGTCTGCATTCCTTTATCCCTTTTGCTGGTACACTCTGGAACAAACAAGCTTCCTTTGTCTGTGCTTCCTCCTGCCCATGACATGAACTCTTTCATGAGGGGAATATCAAGACATCTCTCCACCTGTAACTGACTCTCTCCAGACCACTCACTTCTATCAACTTTTACAGGATCAATGCATAGTGGGCTTTTTTTCCCCTTGAGCTGCTTCATTTACTGGACAAAGGAAAAAAAGAAAAAGAGCTTCTCACTCCCTTGGCCTCTGCCTTTTCCTGACCTACTAACAAAGACCAGAGCTGCCCAGCCTCAACCTATGCCTCACCTGCTTCTCCAGACTTGCCATCGGTTGCTGCCGCTGCCACGCCCCTGGCAGGAGGCTGACCCTGCGGGGATTCCTGGCTGACGTCTTCCTCTGGGGCGTGTCTTCCGTCATCCTGCAACACAAAGGTTCACCTTCATCAACTGGTTAAGATTTATTTCAGTGGCAATATTTGGCCAAGGTTTTTGATATGGGGTGATTTTCAATAATTTTAAATGTAGAAATTCAACTGTCACAAAACAGAGCCTTGAGGACACATTATTGTGGGATAAATGCCTAACAGATAGGTAATAACCAATATCTATAATCATTGCAAAGTGGATCACAGGGATTTATCAAAAATTACCCCGTGTGCTGCCACTCCATGTTTTCTGGGGTGAATACAAACCCATCAGACCCTGACATGATAACCAATATCTATAACCATTACAAAGTGGATCACAGGGATTTATCAAAAATTACCCCGTGTGCTGCCACTCCATGTTTTCTAGGGTGAATACAAACCCATCAGAGCCTGACATGATAACCAATATCTATACCCTTGCAAAGCATATCAAGAATTTATCAAAAATAATATACAATAATCAGTGGTAGGCATTGCAACCAAGAAAGGACCTTGCACAAGCACTAGGTAGCTTATGACACACTTGTGAGACCAACACTGGAATACTACTCCACGGTGTGGGATCCTTACACACACAGAAACATTGATAGGCTAGAACAAATCAACACCAAGGCGGCAAGGTTCCTTACAAACAATTACACTCGAACGCCTTGCATCACAACACGGATCAAACAACAAATAAACATGGAACCTCTTCACATACGCAGACAAGCACACAGACTAACACTTATGTACAAGATCACAAACACTCACACTGACATTGACCCACACACATACTTACACAACGCAAACAGTCAATGTACTCGTAACTCACCCACCAATAAATACCAAACATATCACACTAACACTGATGCATACAAGCACTCATACTTTCCATGCACCATACATGACTGGAACAGCCTCCCTCAACAGATTTTAGACTGCGGTACAATAGACTCATTCAGAAAACAAATACACACTCACTTGTCACCACAACACACCAACACTAACAATTACACTTGATTCACTTCCCTCCCCCACACACCCGGCTCCCCCGTCACCCAACAGCCAACACAAATATGCGTGTTATGCACCTGAATGGGTGCCCTGCGTATTACAAATCAAGATCAAGATCAAGGTAATTTAGCTGGCCAGGTGTAACTACTAATTTTGCACTTGTGCACCGGCATGAGTGCAATATTACACAAGACTGAGCACTGCACTGCTGATATTTACTGAAGAACAACACTGTGCAGATCATTGCACAGCACCCCACCACTAAACTTAACAGATCTATTCAAATTTAACATCACCTGCTGGGTGGGGCTTTGTCCCCGTCAACCCTACTGGCAGACCTTTCATAACAAATGTGCAATCTCCCCTTCAGACCTTTTTGTTCTAACTCCTGATCTACCCACTAGAGGCCACCAGCACTAAATAGCACATGTTAGGACCCAGCTTGAACTTAGGAAGAGGTCCTTCAGTGTCAAAGGCATTCCTTTGTGGAATTCCCTCCCTTAATCCCTAGTCACCCTCCAGTCTCTACCTCTATTTAAATCAGCACTAGCTCATCATCTTGGGGACAAACTTTTGGAATATCATTAAATGGACTGTAGCTCTACATCTAATCCTATAAATTACATTACAAATTGACTGCATATGATGGACTATCCAGCTCTTTCATTAGTATTTGTTTTTGTTTATGTAATTATATATTGAGAGCTGGCGCATCAGCAGAGTGCTGGCTTCCCTTGTCATCATGCGGACTGTGGGGTCGGGAAGCCCACCAGGTGAGTAAACCAGGTGAGTTAGTTTGAAATATCCAAATCTGACACACCACCTTCTTAGGGGGGCATTACCTTTGTTCCCCCTTGACCCCTGGCGTGTGTCATGCTCCACCCACTCAACCGGAACAGCAGGCACCCATTTAACTGTTTCTGCAGGGAATGGTCATGTAAAAAGCTGAGCAGCAGTACAAGGCACCTCAGTAAGGTGCCCAGCAGCCGCGCGGGGCGGCGGGTGTGATACTGGAGGAACACCAAGGGCCGGGGGCGTCTTGGCCATGCCGGTCACACACTCCATCATTACCTTCCCCTCGTGGGATCAGCTTCACCTAGGCTTAGGCATGCCCCGCTAGGCCTTGTTCAGGCTGTCATGGTGGTGAGTGTCTGGCAGGAGGCTGTGGGTGTGTGGCGGTGAGTCTGCCGCCCGACCCTGCACGGAGATGACACACACACACACACACACACACACACACACACACTGCCTGTCGTGTGTCTCCGCCAGGCCACACGCAGCAAACAGTGGACAGTAGTCTTGCCCCGGGTACTCACGCGGCGGTGCTGGCAGAGTCGCTGCTGCCAATGTTTGTGTTTTTTCAACGGGACGCTTATGTGCCACACTTGCTCATATTCCTTTTCCTCGTTTCTTAGTAGTGTGAGGATGAAACTGTTTTGCTCCTATTATTTATTCGTTGTTGATTTGTGTCGTCACTTTTTGTGGGTACTGGATTCTCACCAACCACCGCCTCAGGGACCAACGTGACGGAGGTGAGCACCGAGGCAACGCGCAGAACAATTATATACGCCCCAAACCTTACCCTGCCCTCCCTACACACACACACACACACACACACACACACACACACACACACACACACACACACACACACACACACACACACACACACACACACACACACACACACACACACATGGAATAATAAAAAAAAACTGAAATATTTATCTTAAACGTGAATTAAGGGTCATCAGAGGAGGAAGAAAATTATATTTATATTCATAACATCATAACAGGGCTTGAAAACTTAGTAGACTGATAGTGCCCTCCCCTTGACATGAGTGTGTGTGTGTGTGTGTGTGTGTGTGTCATCACCATCATTTCATCGACACCTGCTCCTAGGAGCTCCCACCAGGGGATGGCCACGGCCGAAGAGCTTCCAACTTTCTCTATCCAGACACTCCCTCCTTGCCTGCTCAAAGTTTATCAAAGATCTTTCCCCCTTCTCCCCAACGTACTCTTGCACCCTATCCCTCCATTTCACTGGAGGTCGTCCTCTAGCATTCCCTCCCTCTATCTCACTCACATACACCCTTCTGGTCATCTTACTCTCCTCCATTCGCTCCATGTGGCCAAACCACTTTAAAGTCTGTCGCTTCACTTCTTCCACCACTCCACACTTCTTCCTTTCACCCCTGTGACACATTTCAAAACGCTCGTACACACTTTCATTACTCATTCCATCCATTCTACTCACACCACAAGCACTCCTCAAATAACTCATTTCCACTGCCTGCACTCTAGACCTCTGACTTTCATTCCAGGCCCACTTTTCACTTGCATATGTGAGGGTTGGTACTATTATTGTATTTCTCAAATCCCTCTTTACCTCCATTCTCACACTTCTGCCATTCATGATTCGTCCCAAAGACCCTACCACCCTTCCTTGCAATGCCCTTTCTCTTATCTCTCCCTCCATACCACCATGTTTACACATAACTGATCCAAGGTACTTAATCTCATTGACCTCCTCCATTTCTTCACCTTTCAAATTATTTTGCATTCTTTTTCACATTCAATTACCACTCTATATGGGCATACAAAATCTACAACCTCACTTCTACTTCGCTCACAAACCATCACTTTACTTTTGTTGACATTTACTTTCAGCTTTCTCCTGTTACAGACACTATAAAAAACAATGACCAAATTTTGAAGGTCACTTTCATTTTCTGCAATGAGCACCGTGTCATCAGCAAACAGTATCGAATTCAGTACCCACTTCCTTCCCTCATCGAACAGTCTTACTCCAACTTTTCCAACTATGCCCTTCATTTCTCTAATGACACCATCCATATAAATATTGAATAACCATGGTGACATGACGCACCCTTGTCTTAAGCCCACTTTTATCTCAAAATGTTTACTTGTTTCTCCAGTAATTTTGACACATGCAGATGCATCCTCATAGAAAGACTTTATTGCACTAAGCAGTTTTCCTCCCACACCATAAATCTTTAAAACATCCCACAATGCAATCCAATCGACTCTGTCATAAGCTTTTTCCAAATCCATGAAGGCAGCGTATAGTTTCTTTCCTTTTGCTATTATTTTTTCTACTACCATCCTGAAGGCAAATATCTGATCCACACATCCCCTTCCCTTCCTGAAGCCTCCTTGCTCTTCACTGATTTTCTCTTCTGTAAGTCTTTGCACCCTCTCTATTATGACTTTTCCATATACCTTTCCGGGTATACTCAGGAGACTTATACCTCTATAGCTCCCACATTCCCCTCTCCTGCCCTTCCCCTTGTAAACTGGGACAATGATGGCTTTCGTCCAGTCTGCTGCCCCCCCCCCCCCTCCCATGCTACTTCACATATCTTGACCATCCATTTCACGACTTCATTTCCTCCACACTTCAACATTTCTGCTGTGATTCCATCAATTCCTGCTGCCTTTCCATTTTTTAATCTTTTTATTGCCTGATTTACTTCTTCATATGTTATACTTCTTTCTTCATATACTCCTCCTCTACCTCTACTCAAAACTGCTGCTGTTACAGCTGCTGGACGTCCACCCTCAAAATTCATTAAGTTTTTGAAATATTCTCTCCATCTCTTTCACAGCTTCTCCGTCTTTCAACATCTTTCCATTCTCATCCATAACTTCATTTATTTTACTTGAGGAGATATTTTCTGCATTTCTTTCGTTTTTTACTTCTTTCCAATATGATTTCCTGTTCCCTTTATATTTTTCACTTAGTCTTTTTTCAAAGTCTTCATCAACTCTCTTCTTACTTTCTTTTATTGCTTGTTTTAATTTCATTTTGCATTCTCTATATTTCTTTTTCCTTTCCCTTTTTACTTGTTCAGCCACATTTCTTACTTGAGTTTTCTTAAAAAGTTCCCTTTTCTCTTTTACTATCCTCCTTATCTCTTCTGTCCACCATGAATTTCCATTTCTTTTTCCATCTCTCACCACTTTCATCCCTAACACTTTTTTTGTTGTAGTTACCATTATTTCTTTAAATGTTCGAAAAACTTTTTTCAATATTTGTATTATCTTTTACACTTTCCCATTTTTCACTCAAGGCCTCTGCCATTTCACGGTTATACTCATCTTTTATTTCTTTTTCCTGTAGCTTTTCTATCTTCAGTATTTCCTTTTTTACTTCACCTTTCTCTTCAAACACCCACTTTTCTTTCATCTTTAACTTTGCCAGCACTGCAAGATGGTCAGATCCATCGAACATTCCTCTTACTACCTTTGCGTCACAAATTTCTTTTCTAAGCCTTTCATCTACTGCCACATAATCAATCAATCCTTTTTGCTCATTATCTTCTCCCCTCCTCCATATGTATCGGTGGATATTCTTGTGCTGAAAGAAGGTGTTCGCTAGGAACATTCCCCTCTCAGCACAGACATCCACCAGGCACTCTCCATTTTCATTCTTCCCAGGTATCCCCCATTTTCCCACCACATCCATCACACATTCATCACCCACTTTAGCATTCATATCTCCCATCATAATAAGTTTAATTTCTTTCTCAAAACTCTTCAAACATGCATTCACTTCCTCCCAAAAAGCTTCCCTTTCTCTCAGTCCTTTTTTACTCTTTCACATTTACTGAAGCATAAATACACACCCATGCCTACTTTTCCTTTCACCCACACAATTCTTGATCCCTTCCAACCATAATCAGTCACACCATGCCACACTTTCAGACATCACAATAGCACATTCTTCCTTACTCCTGCCTCCATACTTCTCATCTATCCCCGTCCATACAACACCCCCAGGCACACCCTCCCACGTACCCTCTCTACCATTACTTACACCAGTTCCTCGAATATGTGTTTCGCTCACTCCCAACACATCCACTCTACCATTTACAAAATTTTCAGTCATCACTCTCCTCTTTTCCTCACCACCTAAACCATTCACATTAATAGACACCAGTCTCGGACATTCCTTTCTCTTCTGCCGCCCTCTGGCCATCGCTCCTGCCTCTAAAAACTCAATAAAAGTATTAGAGGCCACCAATGGGTGGCCAGTCCATGTAGTGTTATGGAGACTTGCTCCTTGTCAAGGCTAAAAGGATAAAAACAAAGCAGCTGATGGTTACTGCCCCCCTCCCCGTTGGTTCTACCCCGCAGGGTATACTAACGGTGCGCACCACGTGAAGGTAAGGATGGGGTAGGCTACCTTCCCAGTCAGAGGGTAGCCGTATATTCATGCCACATTTAAATATATTTCTATGTAACAGATCAACTTAAAAATGGGCTCTTAACTGATCCATGAAGGGCACTGCTTTTTGTACAAAATTTGACACATTTTTTACCATTTACCTGAACTCTGCAGCCTGTCGCTGAGCCACACCTTGATACATCAGTAAATTTTTCCCTCACTATCATGGACTTCGTTTTTCACTTTTTGTCTCTTCACACAGTTCCACACACCAGTGGGGAATAATGTAAGATAAGTAAAGCATAACTCAACACTTAATACTGTTATGCGGTGAGCCATGAACCCGGGCATCACTGATGGCATAACTTGTGATTATATTGTTACATACTTAGGCTGTGATGACTAAGGTTTATACATATGAAATGCACATCAAGTGTAAATGTGTGGTTATTATTCTAGTTTGAACTGAATGACGTAGCAATGCAATTTTTCTGTAAAACTTATTTAAAGTATAGCCAAAATACCTCTTTGAATAGTGAAAATAAAAAATTATTGGTACAAACTGGAATTTTTCTGATCACAAAAACATATGCTGTTGACAGGTTTGGTAAGTTTGAATGCAATGCAACTTTATGTGAGCAGTAATGGTCAACATTACATGAAATAAATAACAAAAATATAGAGGAAAAAGGTCACTGCTCCCTCTACAAAATCCTGAGTGCACCCAACTGAGCCATCACCCACCACAAAGCAGCCGCTTCATAAACTAAGCTGAGTTGAAGCTGTAGTGGATTCACAAGAGGGTGAAGAGTACCATTATCCAAAATGTTCCCTTTTCTGGTCCCTCACTAGTGGAAAGGTAACCCAAAATTTCTGCATTTTAGTATTGCCTTTAACAGTCTCTAATCTGAATACTATTTTGTAAATTTATAGGTTTCTTGCACCTATTGTGTAGTGGTCAGCTGCCTGGTGTGGAAAGCCCTCCAAACCCACCTAGCAAGTGTAGTACTGCACCTCATTGGCAGACTTAGTAGAAGGGTTGTTTCCCATCTGGCCTATTGCAGGTTTGATGCCTGGCCCCAGAACCATTCGTTTCAGGGCCGTAATTATGGTTAATTATAGAGAGGAACAAAAAGGCATCATAGGTTCATGAGTGTAGGGGGGTAGGGGGGCGAGCAAAGCGAGCATGCACAGCTGGGTGAATTTTTTGAAAAATTAAGCATTTCTAGGGAAACATTGGGTGGCTATAGCCCCCCTAGCCCCACCAGAAAATATGGCCCTGTGTTTCCCCCTTTCTGGGTTTGTATCAATTTCTTGTGTGTTTCGTGACATGCGAGGTCGTGTGGATGTACAGGAAAGTGGAATTCTGGCCAATACAAGTGGTGGCTAAAGCAGTGAAAGCCTCTCCTGTGTTATGTTGTGCCTCCCCTGTGTTGGGAACAGGATGATGGATGCCCACTCTCTCCAAAGGGTTCATGGCAAACAAAAGTTTTAGCAGGCAACACACAAATTGGTCTAATGGAAAGGGAGCCGTGTAGTGACCCGCCTGATGTGGAAAGCCTCCCAAACCCACTTAGTCAGCAGGGTAGATACCTCTTTGACGAACTTAGTGGAAGAGTGTTTCCCCGTCTATAGCTGGTCGTGGGTTCAATCCCTGGTGCTGGAAAATTTGTTTCTCCCTTTTCAGGTCTGGATAAATTTCTCGTGCAGCTTGTGACACGCAGAGGTTGTGTGTATGTACAGGAAAGCTGAATTCTGAGCAGTACAATGTCACGAATGTCTCATGATTCAACTTACTTATGTTTGGTTTGAAGGACTGTGGCCAGGTGTGAAGGTCGAGGATGTTTTGAAGGACAGTGGCCAGGTGTGAAGGTCAAGGATGTTTTGAAGGACAGTGGCCAGGTGTGAAGGTCAAGGATGTTTTGAAGGACAGTGGCCAGGTGTGAAGGTCGGGGATGTTTTGAAGGACTGTGGCCAGGTGTGAAGGTCGAGGATGTTTTGAAGGACAGTGGCCAGGTGTGAAGGTCAAGGATGTTTTGAAGGACAGTGGCCAAGTATGAAAATCAAGGATGTTTTGAAGGACTGTGGCCAGGTGTGAAAATCAAGGATGTTTTGAAGGACTGTAGCCAGGTGTGAAGGTCAAAGATATTTTGAAGGACTGTGGCCAGGTGTGAAGGTCAAAGATATTTTGAAGGACTGTGGCCAGGTGTAAAAATCAAGGATGTTTTGAAGGACAGTGTCCAGGTGTGAAAATCAAGGATGTTTTGAAGGACAGTGGCCAGGTGTGAAGGTCGAGGATGTTTTGAAGGAATGTGGCCAGGTGTGAAGGTCGAGGATGTTTTGAAGGACAGTGGCCAGGTGTGAAGGTCGAGGATGTTTTGAAGGACTGTGGCCAGGTGTGAAGGTTGATGATGTTTTGAAGGACAGTGGCCAGGTGTGAAGGTCGAGGATGTTTTAAAGGACAGTGGCCAGGTGTGAAGGTCGAGGATGTTTTGAAGGACTGTGGCCAGGTGTGAAGGTTGAGGATGTTTTGAAGGACAGTGGCCAGGTGTGAAGGTCAAGGATGTTTTGAAGGACAGTGGCCAGGTGAATAGGTCAAGGATGTTTTGAAGGACAGGGGCCAGGTGTGAAGGTCGAGGATGTTTTGAAGGACAGTGGCCAGGTGTGAAGGTCGGGGATGTTTTGAAGGACAGCGACCAGGTGTGAAGGTCGAGGATGTTTTGAAGGACTGTGGCCAGGTGTGAAGGTCGAGGATGTTTTGAAGGACAGTGGCCAGGTGTGAAGGTCGAGGATGTTTTGAAGGACAGTGGCCAGGTGTGAAGGTCAAGGATGTTTTGAAGGACAGTGGCCAGGTGTGAAGGTCGATGATGTTTTAAAGGACAGTGGCCAGGTGTGAAGATCGAGGATGTTTTGAAGGACTGTGGCCAGGTGTGAAGGTCGAGGATGTTTTGAAGGACAGTGGCCAGGTGTGAAGGTCAAGGATGTTTTGAAGGACAGTGGCCAGGTGTGAAGGTCAAGGATGTTTTGAAGGACAGTGGCCAGGTGTGAAGGTCGAGGATGTTTTGAAGGACAGTGGCCAGGTGTGAAGGTCGAGGATGTTTTGAAGGACTGTGGCCAGGTGTGAAGGTCGAGGATGTTTTGAAGGACAGTGGCCAGGTGTGAAGGTCAAGGATGTTTTGAAGGACAGTGGCCAAGTATGAAAATCAAGGATGTTTTGAAGGACTGTGGCCAGGTGTGAAAATCAAGGATGTTTTGAAGGACTGTAGCCAGGTGTGAAGGTCAAAGATATTTTGAAGGACTGTGGCCAGGTGTGAAGGTCAAATATATTTTGAAGGACTGTGGCCAGGTGTAAAAATCAAGGATGTTTTGAAGGACAGTGTCCAGGTGTGAAAATCAAGGATGTTTTGAAGGACAGTGGCCAGGTGTGAAGGTCGAGGATGTTTTGAAGGACAGTGGCCAGGTGTGAGGGTCGAGGATGTTTTGAAGGACTGTGGCCAGGTGTGAAAATCAAGGATGTTTTGAAGGACTGTGGCCAGGTGTGAAAATCAAGGATGTTTTGAAGGACTGTGGGCCAGGTGTGAAGGTCGAAGATGTTTTGAAGGACAGTGGCCAGGTGTGCAAATCAAGGATGTTTTGAAGGGCTGTGGCCAGGTGTGAAAATCAAGGATGTTTTGAAGGACTGTGGCCAGGTGTGAGGGTCGAGGATGTTTTGAAGGACAGTGGCCAGGTGTGAAGGTTGAGGATGTTTTGAAGGACAGTGGCCAGGTGTGAAGATCGAGGATGTTTTGAAGGACTGTGGCCAGGTGTGAAAATCAAGGATGTTTTGAAGGACTGTGGCCAGGTGTGAAGGTCGAGGATGCTTTGAAGGACTGTGGCCAGATGTGAAGGGCGAGGATGTTTTGAAGGACTGTGGCCAGGTGTAAAAATCAAGGATGTTTTGAAGGGCTGTGGCCAAGTGTGAAGGTCGAGGATGCTTTGAAGGACTGTGGCCAGGTGTGAAGGTCGAGGATGTTTTGAAGGACTGTGGCCAGGTGTGAAAATCAAGGATGTTTTGAAGGACTGTGGCCAGGTGTGAAGGTTGAGGATGTTTTGAAGGACAGTGGCCAGGTGTGAAGGTCGATGATGTTTTGAAGGACTGTGGCCAGGTGTGAAGGTTGATGATGTTTTGAGGGACTGTGGCCAGGTGTGAAGGTTGAGGATGTTTTGAAGGACAGTGGCCAGGTGTGAAGGTTGAGGATGCTTTGAAGGACTGTGGCCAGGTGTGAAGGTCAAGGATGTTTTGAAGGACAGTGGCCAGGTGTGAAGGTTGAGGATGCTTTGAAGGACTGTGGCCAGGTGTGATGGTCGATGATGTTTTGAAGGACAGTGGCCAGGTGTGAAGGTCGATGATGTTTTGAAGGACAGTGGCCAGGTGTGAAGGTTGAGGATGCTTTGAAGGACTGTGGCCAGGTGTGAAGGTCGATGATGTTTTGAAGGACAGTGGCCAGGTGTGAAGGTCGATGATGTTTTGAAGGACAGTGGCCAGGTGTGAAGGTTGAGGATGCTTTGAAGGACAGTGGCCAGGTGTGAAGGTCGATGATGTTTTGAAGGACAGTGGCCAGGTGTGAAGGTTGAGGATGCTTTGAAGGACTGTGGCCAGGTGTGAAGGTTGAGGATGCTTTGAAGGACAGTGGCCAGGTGTGAAGGTCGATGATGTTTTGAAGGACAGTGGCCAGGTGTGAAGGTCGAGGATGTTTTGAAGGACTGTGGCCAGGTGTGAAGGTTGAGGATGTTTTGAAGGACAGTGGCCAGGTGTGAAGATTGAGGATGTTTTGAAGGACAGTGGCCAGGTGTGAAGATTGAGGATGTTTTGAAATACTGTGGCCAGGTGCGAAGGTCGATGATATTTTGAAGGACTGTAGCCAGGTGTGAGGGTCGAGGATGTTTTGAAGGACAGTGGCCAGGTGTGAAGGTTGAGGATGTTTTGAAGGACAGTGGCCAGGTGTGAAGGTCGATAATGTTTTGAAGGACTGTGGCTAGGTGTGAAGGTTGAGGATGTTTTGAAGGACAGTGGCCAGGTGTGAAGGTCGATGATGTTTTGAAGGACTGTGGCCAGGTGTGAAGGTTGATGATGTTTTGAAGGACAGTGGCCAGGTGTGAAGGTCGATGATGTTTTGAAGGACTGTGGCCAGGTGTGAAGGTTGATGATGTTTTGAAGGACTGTGGCCAGGTGTGAAGGTCAAGGATGTTTTGAAGGACTGAGGCCAGGTGTGAAAATCAAGGATGTTTTGAAGGACTGTGGCCAGGTTCATCCTGCCATCCTTCATAACCTGTGACAGGCACTGAACAGACAGCGCGGCATTGAACACTTGGTGTCGGGGTGCCATCGAACCTGCCAGGAAAATGTAGAGTGAAAAACACTACATCTATGTATTGATTTCTATATATTTCAAGGTCGAGGAGGCAGCCCAGGAATAATATAATCAAAGGACCACTAACTGTGCCTCACCCCACCACGCGCTCGCCAACCTGCCACTACTGTACCACTATTACCCGGACAAAGTATAAGTAGGAACAAACTTTGATACATATAGTTTCCACTCTCGCTTATCTGATGTGCTGTATAATTTTCAAGACTGAACACAAGTACCGAACACTGCTCATGGCACACCCTTCCAGTCCGTATAGCCACACGTTGCAGCTTTCCCGGATATCAACTTGCAGGCTGCCAGCAGTTTTTTTGCCCATCTGACCTTTTCCACTGTAAATTCTTGTCATGCTGTTAAATGGATGGGCCAACCAGGTGGGCCTGCTGTGCTATAAAATCCCACGCTTGAAGTTCATATTAGCAGTTAAAGTCCTTGTAGTACCTATATGTTTTTTTCATTTTAGTAGCTTTTAGTACGTCAGGACAGCCGCGATGATGGCCCAAAGATGCATAAATAGTTTGGTATTATTAACGTGCAGATTTCCTCCTACTTACCCAACTTAATCTTTTCACAAGTCATACATAAATTATATTACCTTCAAACCTCCTGGGAATCCCTGGGAGATAGTTAAAAGATCAAACAAATACAAACACATGATATGTTTGTGGGAACCCGCACGTCCTTAGGTGGCTTAATAACCCACAGCGTCCTGTGGCAGGCACAACTTACAACTCACCACAATAAAAACCCAATAAGAATGCTTCCACACATTGTTGCATTGGCCGCCTGTGGCCATGCAGACTCCCACACACATTTCATGGCTATATCTAAACTTGTTTTGATCTTTACACTCTTTCCTACAATTTTCTGGGAGGTCTGAGATGTTAGTTTAATGAATGTATGACAACTGAAGAGCAATTGGTTGAGTAAAGGATGAGATATTCCCATGTTGATAATACCAATCATACCCTGGAATAATAATACATAACTGGAATCACAGTAAGTTACACAATACCCTGCATTTTGTCAGCAGGAAATTTGTCAGATTGTGTTAGCTTAGGTGTGACCACTGTTAGTAATGTAACATCACACACCCTAATACATAAATGATTTAATTCCAGGAGGCGGGCCACCAACAGAGCCATCCCTGACACCCACTCAAAGCACAATCAAAAGCAGTCAAAGCAAAGCCTGCTCGGGATGGACAATAGAACATTTGCTGGACAACCATCAAAGGATTGGGGGAGACTGGTGCACATTGAAATAAAAGGGGAGTGACACATATCATAGTTACTATAATCTATCTAACCTCTCTCTCTCTCTCCCTCATCATTCCTTTCTCTGCTGCTGTATGTCATTCCGCTAACGTTGGTGGTTATGGCTGTTCAAGCAATTGTTCTTAAGGGTGCAACTGTAGATCTTCATTGTTGTGTTGTAGTATGCATACCACTATTATCATCTTAAGAGAATTAAATCTATACAGATATTCTGAAATGCATTCAAAAGTTAATGAATGACATGAGACAAAGAGAGAGAGGAGTTGGGACTGATGTGGCAGAGTGGCAAAGGTGAAAAAAAGGAGGAGAAGGTGGAGTGAGGGGTGCAAATAAGAAAGCTTGGATAAGAATAAGGAAAAGTGGGCATCTTTCAATCGATGAGCATTGCAGGCATACGAGATTTCCAGCACTCAGTGTACATAAGAACATAAGAACATAAGAACGCAGGAGTCTACAAGAGGCCGGTAGGCCTGTACGAGGCAGCTCCTTTGACCCTAAGCTCCCGTGTATCTAACCCCACCTAATATCACTGTCCATGAATTTATCTAGTCTATTTTTGAGTATGACAATTGTATTGGCACTCACCACGTGACTGCTAAGCCTATTCCACTCATCCACCACCCTGTTTGTAAACCAATTTTTGCCTGTGTCCCAGTTGAATCTGAATTTATCCAATTTAAACCCATTACTTCGTGTCCTACCCGGTTCTCTTACCAACAAAACCTTATGAATGTCTCCCTTATTAAAGCCCTTCATCCATTTATAAACCTCGATCATGTCTCCACGCACTCTTCACCTTTCTAGAGAATGCAAGTTTAACCGTTTGAGTCTTTCCTCGTATGGCAAGTTTCTCAACCCCTGAATCATCTTAGTCATCCTCCTCTGCACCTCTCCTCCCGTATTTGATCTTGCTTTCGGCCACCTCTTTTGTTTCTTTTTTAGGAGCAGCGAGTAGCGGGCTTTTTTTTATTATTGTTTTCTTTTTTTGTGTGCCCTTGAGCTGCCTCCTTTGTTGTAAAAAAAAAAAAAAAAAAAAAAGATGGGGGCATACGCTACAGCTGAGTGTGGCCGCAATGCTCATCTCTGTGGCGCTGGCCCTTGAGCCATTGGTGGGAAGAACCCATCACCCCAGGATAGGGTTAGCGTGACATCCGGTTTACCACAGTTTACCTTCCGTAAAATTCCCCAGGTACCCATTCATTGACCAGCCCGAAAGGGAGGATGAGCAGCTGGGTGAGTGGCACGCTGACTGCCCAGGTCGGGATTTAAACCCGGGGCGCGGGTTCGTAGCAAGGCACGCTAACCACTAGACCATGGGGGCATAAAAAAAAAAGATACAAGGGGTGAGAAATTTGCTATATGAGGACAGACTTAAGCATCTAATGTAGCCAATGTCAACAAGATGAGAAAACAGTTACAACAAGCAAATGAACTGAAGTTGCTAACCCATATGGTTGCACACATTCTAGATGTATTGGCTCATGGTTTGGAAATTGGCAACATAGAACAACATGTGCTTCATGTTGTAAAATACTTTTGAAACCATCACTCTGCCTCAGCAAGATACCATCAGAAAGGCGGTGAGTGTCTTGTTCTGCCCCAGGACACTGGACGGACCAATAAGCCTTTCCCCAATCCGAATCCACAATCGCACACGCTGCTTTTTCTATGTAACCACCATAGCCTCTGTTTTACTAGCATTGATTTTTAGCCCTTTTCTCTCACAACTCTCCTGTATCCTGTTCACCAGTGCTTGTAGTTTCTCTTGTGAGTTAGCCAAAAGCACAGTGTCATCTGCATAGCCTACCTAATATTATTAACATTTCTACCTCCAATTAAAATTCCATCCATATCTTCCAAATCTTCTATCACTCGTTGACCATATAGAGAAAACAAGTCTGGCGACAGGACACACCCCTGTCTGACTCCTCTTCTTATCTGTATCCAGTCTGTCTTCTCCCAGCCAACTCTCACCACCGCCTTTTGGTCCCAATACAAGTTGGCAATTAGTCTCACATCTTTACCATCTACCCAGATTTCTTTCAACATGTTTATCAAGCATGCAAGTTTCATCGGGTTTACTGTACTGTACAATATTATTTATTAGTGATACAAGGGTGACAAAAATAACTACCGAAGGCACAGTATTTTGAACTTTGGATAACGTAGATTTTCAGTTATCTCAGATTGGTCTTCCCCCAATTAGTTTAACTTAAGCAGGGTTTACCGTTTATGGCTTACTGTTGATGAGGTTTCAAGCCCCGCCCCACTGCTAGTGCAGCGCTCTACGAGGGCCGTCAACAATTACAATGTTAGCCTCGATAATAATCCTCGATGCACTTATTCGCAGACGTCGTGGTGAGTGTCTTAATTTATTTCATAAACAGCTTACTGATGGTTCATACTAAACACAATATTTTTCCTTATTATGGTATTACAAATAACCATTGGTTTAGTTTTCATGTCTGATATTTTCGTAATAATATCACAATTAAATATCCAATGATTATTTCCAATTCACTTAACACTTATCACACACAATTTATCTCTAAGTACAAACACTAATTAATAGCCATAATCAGTTGTTACGAATTCTTTCATTCGCTGAGTGATAGATTTCAGGCTTCTTGTACCTCATACAATTTTATGCATTTCTTCACAGCCATAGAGCAATCCTCTGATTTATGATCGCCAGCGTATTTGTAACACTTTAGGGTCTCAAGATCTCTACTGTTCTTGGCAGTACAGTTGGCCTCAAGATGGCCGTATCTCTGACAATGATAGTATATAATTGCATGATATCTGTCCATCACTGTGTATATTCCCCATTCTAACTTCAACCTGTCATGATTCTTGTAAATCAGCTCTTTCACAGTTGGGTCGCACCTCAAAATGTACTGCATCGTACCGCCAGCTGCAGGCTTACTAAAAATCAGCTCAATCTTAACCTCAACACCCTGAATTGTGTGTAAGAACTCATTGTGGTCCAAAATGGTCTCCCTTATTTTTTTCTTGCTCTCCTCTTTATGCATATTGCATATCATGATCTTTGGTTTCATCTTTCCAACACTCTTGGTACTAATTTGCTCAACAAACTCCAATTTTTGAGTTGCCTCAGCCATTGTGTTCTCATTATCAAGTTCATGACAGTATTACCTCCATTTGTGAATCTTCAGTGAGTTATGTGAATGCCATTCAATGCCTGGAAAACTTCATCCTTCATATCTGTTGCCTTCTTTTCCTGGTTAGAAGCTTTCACAACTAGGAGATTCTCCTTCACTTTCCTGCCTCTCTTCACCTCCTCAACCCAACTGGATTTTGCATTTTCAGCACGCAGCGCGTCAACAACTGATCCCAGCTCCTCCTGCACCTTCTCAGCCCTTGATTCAATCTCATATTTCTTTAGATAATTCATGTTTGAATTCATCCAATGTTTCCACAATGCTGGTAGCCAGAGATGCTTTATGGAGGCATGGGGTGCATATCCAATTTATTTTAGGTATACTATCCTGCTTGATTCCAGCCAAAGTAGCACACTCCACATGACACCACCTAAGACACAAACAGCATCCAATCCACTTCTCGCCGGTGAAATTCTCACATATGTAGCACAGATCCCTTTCACCCTGCCAGTCATGTCGACGCAGGAGTTTTCATGTGGAGCTAAACGCGACACATATCCGCCCTTAACCACGACTCACTCACTACCATTACTCACAGATACTCACAGATGAGATTCTGGAAGAGGCTTATGCCTGTAATTCCAGTTCATTGGCCATAACTTATTTTATGTTGTGGTCATATGTGGTGATGGACACTAGTGGAGCTTTATAGCTAAATTTCTGTTCTTAATTTTTCCAAAACTTATCTAATCTTCTCTCAAATGTCTCCACTGTTCCTGAACTAATGACACTCTCTGGCATACTACTCCAGCTGTTTACAACTCTGTTGGGGAATGCATATTTTCTGATGTTTAGTCGTGCACGGTTCTTGAATATCTTTCTAGTGTTTCCTCTTGTGTCACTCTCTCGCATCGTAAACAGTCCTTCCGTACAATCTTCGTCATACTTTCCACACAAAGTTTAAAATGTTTCTGTCATGTCCCTTCGAGATCTTCGATATGCCAGAGGGGGTAAATCCAGTTTCTTCAGTCGTTCCTCGTAGATCAAATCCTTTATTTCTGGCACCAGCTTGGTGGCTCTTCTTTGAACTTTTTATATTATGTCAATGTCTTTAATCAAGTATGGACACAATATCTGGTTGGCATATTCAAGATGTGGTCTGACAAGGGCCGTATACAAGGTCTTGAACATATCCAGATCCAGATAAACAAATGTTCTGATAATGCCCACTATTCTATTTGCCTTATTAACCTTTTCAGCCAGATGATCAGAAAAACTTAACCTATTGTCAATTACCACACCTATATCTTTCTCTTTTTCAGTCTTAGTTAATATGTTGTTCATGGTGTACACTTGCTCCTCTACATGAGTTCTCCCGTTCATCATTTGTTTGCATTTTTCTGGATGGAAGACTCATCTCTGGCGTGAGGGCATGGCTCCTCCTCGTGGGGCTCTGTAGGACGTCTCGCGCCATATCGGTGACAAAAAGAATTCCCGCACGGTCCAGGCGAAACTTTCTGATGAGTTCGTCGTCGTCGTATTCTTCAAGAGCATCTGATGCAGGCATGTGGTATTTCAGCCCAAGACATGATTCATAAAGTACTCAGGCTTGGTAAGAAAAGAGATAACAAACACAGACCTTTGCTTTTGAGGTTCACTGACACACATACTAAACCAGAAATTTTCAGAAACCTAAGGAAGCTCCAAGGCATAGAGACTTACACAAATGTAAGGGTAGCAAATGATTTAACAAAAAAGGAAAAAGACCTGGAAGCTGCTCTGTGGAAGCAGGCAAAAAACCTGGAGGAGAATGGGAAGGGAAAGCACAGAGTGACGGGCCCCCCATGGAAAAGGAGGGTTACCAAAGTGGCAGCAGCCAGAGTGAGAATGGAACAACAACCAACAGAGCGAGAGGGGATGCAGGCTCAACAACCAACACAGCAAGGGGTGAGCACACTGCCAAGAGCAGAGGAACCAGCAAATGGGGCAAGGCCAAAGCAAGAGGCAACATTGTAGACAGTAATAGGAATGGAAGCCATGTAAATAATGATGTACATATTGGAGGTTGCAATAATCTATTTATTTTGTTCAGTAATGTGGATACATTTAGCACAGATAAACAGCTAGAACTTAAGGAAAGACTTAAGTTGATGGAGCATACACCACAAATCATTGCATTACAGGAAGTGAAACCAAAGAATTGTAGATATGAGAAATCCATAGAAGAGTACAAATTAGATGGATATGATATTATAGAGTACAACCTTAGTGCCAAAGAAGGAAGAGGATTACTATTACATGTAAGAGATGATAAATTATAAAGTGCAATACTGTAGAACTAAGAACAAACTATTGTGAGCACAGCAGTGTTGAGGTGAAATGTGGCAGCGGGAAAAGCTTGATCATCACATCTGTGTACAGGAGCCCAAGCAGTAATGTGGACAACAATTTAAGACTATTACAGCTTTTGCAAGAGGTAAGTGAAACAAACTTCACCTATAAAATAGTGCTTGGAGATTTTAACCTGCCACTCATTAATTGGGAAAAATACACCACAGAGGAAGATCCGCAGGGATTTTCTACCAAGTTTATTGAAAAAATACGAGACTTTCTTCAGCCAACACATAAAGGAAGTTACGAGGTAGAGAGGGGACAACAGGGGCAACACTTTGGACCTCCTGTTCAGTAATGATGAAACAATTATTGATGAAGTAAATTTATGCAGCCCATTAGGAAGAAGCGACCATGCCTGTGTGATTTCAGGGACATGGAAGCCAGGGGTAAAAGTACTAACTACAAGTACGAGAAGGCTGATTACCAACGAATGAAGAGGAGTCTTGACACTGACTGGGACCAGTACTTGTCAGCAGACCTATCCCTAGAGAGAAAGTAGGAGAAATTTGCCCACAAATTTAAAGAGGTTATCGACGAATGTGTGCCGAAAGGGAAATTTACAGGGAGGCAAAATCCACACAAGAGAACCAATGACAGTTTACCAATGACTAGGAAACTCTGGGCAAAAATCAAAAAGAAACAGAAACTCTGGGGAAGATTGACAGAGCCGAGGAGAAATGGCGGGGTAGGTCGTGATGGAGAGTATTCAGAAGTAGAAACCCAATACAGGAGGCTCAACAACCAGATAAGGTGGGAAACGCGAAATGTCACCAAGATTAAAGAAAAATATCACCAGGTGTGTGAAAGAAAACCCAAAAGTCTTCTGGAAGTATGTGTCGTCTAAAACAAGAACAAAATCAAGAATAGCAGACCTCTACATGGATAACAACAGGCTGGCAAAAATGTCAAATGATAAGGAGAAAGCAAAGGTTCTGTCTGACAAGTTCTTCAGTCTTTGACACTGAGCCAGAAGGGGAACTGCCGAGCACTGAATCAAACGAGATACCAAGTTTGACACATACAGAAGTCACCGATGAAATGATAAGGAAGGTTTTGCAGAAATTGAAGAGAAACAAGTCTCCGGGCCCGGATGGGGTGCACCCGAGAGTTATCAAAGAGGTGATCGAGGAGCTACTTGCTCCACTGAGAATAATATTCAACAGCTCGTTAGAAGAAGGAATAGTCCCAGAAGATTGGAAGATTGCACACATCACACCAATTTTTAAGAAAGGGGACAAGAGCGACCCTGGAAACTACAGACCTGTGAGACTAACAAGTGTATTTAGTAAAATAATGGAGTCAATCCTGAGAGAGGCAATAATGGCCCACGTAAAGAGGCACAACTTAATTAGCAACAAACAGTATGGGTTCATCACTGGCAGATCAACAGTGCTCCAACTGATTCAGGTTCTGGTCAAGTGGACTGAGGCCATTGACGAAGGGGAAGCTGTTGATGTCGTCTACTGTGACTTCATGAAGGCCTTTGACAAAGTATCTCACAAGAGACTACTGTCAAAGGTGGAAGGATACAGAATTGAAGGAAACATCCTGAGATGGATCAAAAGTTTTCTCACTAGTAGACGACAATGCGTGATGGTCAACGGAGAGGCTTCAGAATGGAGGGAGGTAACGAGCGGGGTTCCTCAAGGCTCAGTGCTTGGTCCCTTGTTGTTTGTCCTGTTTATTAATGATCTCCCAGAGTCCATAAACAATGGCAGTGAGGCATATCTGTATACAGACGATACTAAGATATTCAGGAGGATTGGTGGCGCTGAAGACTGTGACAAGCTCCAAGAAGATCTAGATCAACTATGCCACTGGTCTGAAAAATGGATGCTCAGTTTCCATCCAGAAAAAAGCAAGCACATGAGACTGGGCAGGACAGACACGGGGGATCGGGAGTACACCATGGTTGATAGGATCACTACCACAAACACTGAGAAGGATATTGGTGTGCTAATAGACAACAAGCTGACATTCTCTGACCATTTAGCCGAGAAGACTAACAAGGCCAACAGAATTGTGGGACTAATTAGGAGAACATTTTTACAACTGGACCCTACCATCTTCAAGGCTTTGTACATTGCTCTGGTAAGGCCACATCTAGAGTATGCTAACCAGATTTGGTGTCCTTACTTGATAAAGGATATAGAGGCCTTAGAGAATGTTCAGCGTCGAGCCACCAAAATGGTGCCACATTTAAAAGACCTTCCCTACGAAGAACAGCTGAAGAAGCTGGACCTGCCTACCCTGGCCTACAGGAGATCCAGGGGCGACCTGATTGAAGCATACAAGATTATAACACAGAAATACGATCAGGAATGCACAAGAGGGATTTTCAAGATGAGGGAGGATGATATAACCAGAGGAAACACCAAGAAGATATTTAAGGCGAGATCTAGACTCAACATCAGGAAGTATGCTTTTTCAAACAGGGTCGTCAACACCTGGAATGATTTGCCAGGGTGGGCGGTAAATGCCGAAACAGTGTTGAAATTTGAATCAAACCTTGATAAAGTGTGGGAGGGCCAGGAACTAAAGTTTAACTATAGAGCACACATAACCCCCACACGCAGCCAACACATTGAGAACCAGGCTTTTGCACTGGAGCCACAGGCTTAGACCTCTTCCAGAACATCATCTGTGAGCATCTGTGAGTATCTTTTGTAGGGGCGATAATTCCTGGGCTGGCGTCTGTAGTGCTGCTGGAGGTCGGCCATTGCTTGCACTTAGGAGTTCCTAGGCCGCACCTCCCGCTCCTAGGCCGTATCCTAGGCCAAACCCATTTCATAAGTTAACTAAATTTGATCATATAGGTCCTAGATTGGCGAGTCCATTTTGGCGCTGACTCCCGTGGGTCCATTAATTCTTCCCTTCCTTTAGTTTCGTTTTGTTTCCTTCCTCATCCTTTCCTATCCCATTCCTTCCCATTGCTTCCTCTCCTTTCCCTTTCCTTTCCCTTTCCTTTCCTTCCCTTCCCTTCTGCCACAGTCCCCCAACGCCTATTTTTTCCTCTCCTACGTTACCTAGAGCAGACATATGAGGGGAAGAGAGGTTTTGGAGCTGTGTGGTAGAATGTCTGAATAAGTGAAGATAAGTGACTTTATTTCAGTTTAGAAAATTACCTAACACTGAAAAGGAAGGTGTGTGAATAAGAAAGGAGGAACGCGAGGAGGAGGACCTAAGAAACGATACAAAGCGTTACAGGTTAAAAGAAGAAGAAGAGCAGAGGGGAGGAAAGGACCCGCAGGAGCCAACCCTAGGATTGCATTGTAGGTACGGGCCTTCGTCTTTATCTCAATGCCAGGCTGTTACTGGGTACTCAGGGGCAGTGAGATGTGTTCCTGTACCCAAAGACACCCGTGGGCCACAAACACGCGCCGTAAAACACGTAAACACACGGAAAAATAACTAAAAATGAGATTCACCATTTCTTCCTATACCTCCATCCACTCTTCATCTCGCAGGTCGCAATTCTTATCAATTTTAAACGGTTTTCCAGTCTCACTCGCTCTTCCTTCCACTCTCACAATAAAGTCAAAGGGTTACAAGTTACCTGGTAGACGTGACAGGTGATTAGTGAGTGAAATGAGCATGAAAATGCAACAATACTAATGAGAGACAGCGGCACACCCTCACCGTCTAAAGGCATGTGGGTCACTAACGGCGGTTTTTAACTTTCGAAGCTCCTTTCTGGGTATCGAAGGTTCGTTTACCTGTCTACTTGTCTATCGTTCTACCCAAGTGTGTATGTATCAATTAGTCAACCTACCTGTGATCATAAGGAAGTGGCATACCGTCAATTTAAAGACAAACACATTACTTTTACTTATCATTGACATGTTCAAACGAAAGATAACTGGATTCCTCGAGCTACTGATTCAGTGTTTATAGGGAAAAGAACGGAAGAGAAACGAAAGGGAAGTGAAGGGAGAGTAAGCGAAGGAACGGAATGGGAAGGGAAGGGAAGGGAAGGTTAGGAAAGGAAGCTAAATTAAAGGAAGGGAAAGGGAAAGGAAGCATGGGATGGGATGGGATGGGATGGGAAGGGTAGAGGAAGGAAACGAAACAGAACTAAAGGAAAGGAAAGGGTGGTATGGGATGGGAAGAGAAAGGAAGGGAAGGAAAGGGATAGAAAAGAATGGAAAGGAAAGGGAAGGGAAAAGAAGGCAATGAAAGGGAAAAGGAAAGGGATAGGATGGGATGGGATGAGATTGGAAGGGAAATAAAGTGTAAGATGGAATGGAATTATGGAATAGGTAAGGAAGGAAAGTATGGGATGGAATGGGAAGGAAAGTATGGGAATGGGAAGGGAAGGAAAGTGATGGGAAGGCAAGGCAAGGAGACGAAGGGGATGAGAGGTGAAGGGAAGGCAAGAGAAGGGAAGGGAAGGAAAGGGATGGGAAAGAATAGAAAGGAAAGGGAAGGAATGAAATGGGAGGGTAAGAGGGGAGAAAAAAAAAGTGGCCGTGGCTCTGAATTCCACCCAAAACATTGCCCGACTGGCTGAACGCGCGACACCCACACACCTCAACATTGTCTCCATGCCGGCTTGCTCTGCCTATATTCGCACCCACAGACAGGGCCGGTTTAACCTACTAACGGTTTCAGGGGCCGTGTTCCCCTGTTTTTCGCAAATAAAACTTTAACAAAGCGTCGGACAAGGATGTTATTTTGGCAGTGGATGTTTGAGACCCCGACCTAATGGGAAAAAATATGATTTGGTGTCACATGTGGATAATGAAGCACTTATAGGAGTAAATTTAGGGTAAACTTGGCTAAAAGTTAAAGGAACTGTGAGCGAGGCTAGCCCCGCCAACGACATTGTTGTTGGGTAGTTGGGTGGGAATGATTGTGTGAGGAAGGAAAGGTTGGGTATGGGGATGAAACCAGAAACTACTGCTCGCTTACATACATGCAGCATGTACTACCAAGAGTCACATTTTTCATGTAAAGGATAAGTAATTTCCTTCGAGTAAAACTGTTTCTCCTAAATTGATAGTCCATATAAGGAACATCCATATTTACAGTAGATTGAATATTGCTACGGTGTGTGTGTGTGTGTGTGTGTGTGTGTGTGTGTGTGTGTGTGTGTGAAGCAGTAAGACATAATTGCTGGTTGGATGGATGATTACTCATACGTCAGAGCTAAACGTCACATCGACGTCACGAGATGAGCGGGACGGGGCTAGCCTCGCTCACAGTTCCTTTAACTTTCAGCCAAGTTTACCCTAAATTTACTTTTATAAGTGCTTCATTATCCACATGTGACACCAAATCATATTTTTGCCCATTAGGTCGGGGACTCAAATATCCACTGCCAAAATAACATCCTTGTCCAACGCTTTGATTAGTATTTGACGATTAGTAGTGATGTTAGTAAATTTGCAGATGATACCAAGATCGGTAGAGTAATTGAGTCGGATCGGGACGCTAGTATTCTCCAAGGTGAATTCAACAGATTGTATGACTGGGCGGATAAATGGCAGATGGAGTTCAATGTAGGGAAGTGCAGTATTCTGAGTGTAGGTAAGAACAACCCCTCACATAACTATTGCTTAAATGACACTCTCATAAGCAGGTCTGGGTGCGAAAGGGATTTAGGGGTCTTAGTGATCTCTGATCTCCGTCCAAGGGCACAATGCATTCAAGCTAGAAATCGAGCTAATAGGGTACCTACTGGGATTTATTTCAAGGAGCGTAAGCAACAGAAGCCCCGAAGTCTTCCTCAAACTATATTTAGCATTAGTTAGACCTCATCTTGACTATGCGGTTCAGTTCTGGTCACCTTACTATAGAATGGATATCAAAATGTTAGAATCGGTGCAGAGGAGGATGACTAAGATGATTCAGGGGTTGAGAAACTTGCCATACGAGGAAAGACTCAAACAGTTAAACTTGCATTCTCTAGAAAGGCGAAGGGTGCGTGGATACATGATCGAGGTTTAAAAATGGATGAAGGGCTTTAATAAGGGAGACATTCATAAGGTTTTGTTGGTAAGAGAACCGGGTAGGACACGAAGTAATGGGTTTAAACTGGATAAATTCAGATTCAACAGGGACATAGGCAAAAATTGGTTTACTAACAGGGTGGTGGATGAGTGGAATAGGCTTAGCAGTCATGTGGTGAGTGCCAATACAATTGTCACATTCAAAAATAGATTAGATAAATTCATGGACAGCGATATTAGGTGGGGTTAGATGCGCGGGAGCTTAGGGTCAAAGGAGCTGCCTCGTACAGGCCTACCGGCCTCTTGTAGACTCCTGCGTTCTTATGTTCTTATGTTCTTTGTTAAAGTTTTATTTGCGAAAAACAGGGGAACACGGCCCCTGAAACCGTTAGTAGTAGCACATGTAGCACGTACGTACTACGGGCCCAGCGCTTCAGGGGGCCCCGCGGGGATGTAAAAAATAGTAACTAAAGTTTTTGCCCTTAGGCACAGAAGGCCGAGACAAAATAATTATTAATTTTCCTGATTTTTTATATTATTATTATATATGATATTACTATATATAAGAAAATATTGAAAACTTCACTAGAGCATAGTATAGTAAGTCTGGCGTTATAGTACACCGTATACGGCGTACAGGGCTTCTCAACTCAACTGGCGGCCCGCGGTCCAAATCCGGACTTGTGGGTGTTGCAGCTGGACTCAAGGCTCCAGCAGAAATAAACATCATGTAAAATGAATAGCATGAAGGTCCTGGCGATGGATTCTTTTAAAATGTGTATTTCCTTGACTGTCTGTAGGGTAAGTTAGGGGTGTGTTATACATAATATACTTAACCTATTAATGCAGATAATAGTTTAGTATAGTTTATAATAATTATCAATAACAGAAAAAAAGGACAAATCAGCTGGGTGGTGATATTGATGAGAAATATTGAGATCGTGGATCAGTGAAGTGACGCTAAAGACGCGGTTTAATGGCGGTCGAGGCACAGGCACAGGTGCACGGCTGAATCTTAGCGTGTGTTTTGTTGTTTTTAACATGTCAAATGGTAGTTTTGGGCCTCTTATCAATAGTATCCGTATTCATGAGTAAGCCAGGAGTACGTTGGTAGGGTATTGAGTATAATAATATATCGTGATGACATGCGATGAGCCAAAGGGGTAAAATAGTTTTTTTTTTTTTCTTCTTCAGAAGCGATCGCTGTGCTGGTGTATATTCAATAGGTGTACGTTAAGTTGCCAACACATTTAGAGACCAACGCTCGAGGGATTATCATAACATTAAATAAAGATAAATCTGCAGCGAATGTTGGCCTGTGAATAAACTGCAAACTTGACGTACCTTATAATATTTTGGGAAATATTGGATCAATGCTGTTGCGGTCTAATCCAGCTGTACTGTTGCTGGATCTCAACAGGACCTTTACGAACTGACATTGTATCGTCTGACAGATGATCATTCTTTTGGGTCTTGTTCTCCTAATGTCGAGATCGCGTTGAAGATTTATTTAACTCTATGGTTACCAACTGCAGTGGCGAACGCTCCATTTCAAAATTAAATAGAATCAAGAATGAAGTAAGAGTCAGTATGGGTCAAACAAGATTGAACCATCTCTCTCTAGTGAGTATTGAGCACGAGTTACTGAGGGAAATTAACACGTCGAGGGTAACTGAGGAGTTTTCTGTTGCCAAGTCTCGTAAGTGCTTCATGTGAGCCACGTAACTAGTTGGTTTGTACTCAGTTCAGCAAATGGTTCCAAGATTCTCCAAGGCAGCACAAATAGTCTACTGGCTAAGCTAATGCATGGTATCTATGGTGTTCTTCTTAAAAAAAAGGAATAAAAATTGTACAAAATAAAGCCCTCTTTTTTCAGTTGAGTCCTCCCAGCCGTACTAGCAGTTCTTTTAAATTCCTCAGATATTTTTTCCCCTCTCCGCAAAGGAAAAAGGCGGGGTCAATTTCAGGTGGAACTCAATTTCGGGTGGAGGTCAATTTAGGGCGGAGGTCAGTTTCGGGTGGAACTCAATCTCGGGTGGAGGTCAACTTCGGGTGGAGGTCAATTTCGGGTGGAGGATCAACTTCGGGTGGAGGTCAATTTCGGGTGGAGGTCAACTTCGGGTGGAGGTCAACAACAGGTGGATGCTGTTTTATCTATTTTTATCCCTTGCTTTGTGTTGTTATGGAGGATGCTAAAAATAAACACTTGATAGCAAAAACAAGATAACGACATCCCCTTACTGATTACTTGAGTCCTCTCTTCGTGCCGTGATAAGCTTACGCCACACTACAAACTCCCCAGCAATCTCTCTCTCTCCCCTTCTCCTCCCCTCCCCAGTGCGACCCTCCCCTCCCTGTCACTGATGTTTGAGCTCTAATGTCGACGCGCACTAATTTATGATCGCAAGAACCGAGGTGTTCTCCTACCGTGACATTACTGACTAGGTTATCTTGGGTCGTTATAACAAGGTCGAGTATGTTATTTTGTCGAGTGGGTTCAGAAACCATTTGGCTTAGATAATTTTCTTCTAGAAATTCGATCATTCTATGCGACTCGCCTTCTGTACCTGATAGTGTCACCTAGTCGATATGTGGGAGATTAAAGTCTCCTAATATCAGTGAGTCGTTGTTATTAAGTGACTGCCTTAGAACGTTGTACATTTCAAGAGAGAGAGAGAGAGAGAGAGAGAGAGAGAGAGAGAGAGAGAGAGAGAGAGAGAGAGAGAGAGAGAATCATAAGAACATAGGGAAACTGCAAGAGGCCGAGTGGCCTACACAGGGCAGCTCCAGAATCCCCCCCACTACTCACGATGGGTGAGGTGTAGTTTCAGGGGTTACAGGTAGAGGCTTGATCCTCGTTTACCTTCGGTACGGGCGTATCCTCCAGTACCCTGTCTCCTTACTACACCCACACCTCACTACCACCTGTCATCCTCGTCCATGTAGCTATCCAGTCTACTCTTAAAAAACAAGCTATCGTCCCTGCACTAACTGTGATTGCTGAGTCTATTCCATTCCCCCACCACCCCATTACTAAACCAATGCTTGCCTATATCTCTCCTAAATCTATACTTTTCTAATTTAAATCCATTACTGCGAGTTCTATCCTGTTGGCTAATTCTCAGTACTTTACTTATATCGCCTTTGTTGTACCCCTTGACCCATTTGAATACTTCTATCAGATCTCCCCGCACTCTTCGTCTTCTAGTGAATGTAAGTTTAGATGTTTCAGCCTATTTTGATATGAGAGGTTCCTCAGCCCCTGAATCATCTTGGTCATCCTACTCTGAACTGATTCTAGCAAGTTGATGTCCATTCTGTAGTGTGGGCACCAAAACTGGACAGCATAATCTAAGTGTGGCCTAACTAACGCTAAATAGAGTTTGAGGATGACCTCTGCACTCCTGTTGGTTACCGTCCTGTTAATAAAGCCTAATACCCTGTTAGCCCTATTCCTCGCACTAATACATTGCTTCCTTAGTTTTAGGTCAGAGCTCACTAACACTCCCAAATCCCTTTCACACTCAGACCTGCCTATCGCTGTGGAGTCTAAACTATACCCGTGTAATGGGTTGCGTGTTCCTACACTAAGTACGCTACACTTGGTGATGTTAAAATTCATCTGCCATTTCTCTGACCAAGCTGACAGTTTGTTGAGATCCTCCTGCAGTGCTCTAGCATCCTCCCCTGTCCTAATAGTGCGTCCTATTTTGGTGTCATCTGCAAATTTACCTATGTCACTAGCTATCCCATTGTCTATGTCATTGATGTAGATAATGAATAAAAGCGGGCCTAAAACTGAACCTTGAGGAACCCCACTGGTAACATTACCCATTAGGATTTTTTACCGTTAATGGGAACCCTCTGTTTCCTGTCGCTAATCCACGCCCTAATCCAATCAAATACCTTCCCTCTTATACCATGAGCCCTGACTTTATTTAACAGTCTCTGGTGAAGTACCTTATCGAAGGCCTTACTAAAATCATGATAAACTACATCATAGCTCTCATCATTGTCAGCTGCCTCGTATACTTTATGGTAAAAGAATAAAAGATCAGTGAGGCACGACTTTCTTTTTATAAACCCATGCTGTGAGTCGTGAATTAAAGTATGTCTGTCAATATGGTCCCTAATACTATCAGCTATTATTGACTCAGTCATTTTACCTATAACTGACGTCAAACTAATCGGCCTATAGTTCTCCAAAGAAGATTTGTCTTCCTTCTTAAATACTGGAATAACGTGTGCCTGCCTCCATGAAACAGGCACCACCCCTGTGTCTAGCGACTTCCTAAATACTTATGTTAACTGCCCACTTATTTCAGTTTCACATTCCTTTATTACCCTGAGGAAAAGCTCATCTGGCCCTGGCGCCTTAGTGACTTTAAGTCTATTTATCTGTCTAATCACGAGCTCCCTACTTATGATGATGTCGGTTAATCCTTCTACCTCTTCTCCCCTGTAGATCTGTTCTCCCTGGGGTATATCATCTAATCTTTCTTTGATAAGAAATATCTATTTAACGCCTCGCTCATTTCCTCATCTCAATCAATCAGTGATTCTTTAAGCGGCCCTATTTTATCCCTAACTTTGGTCTTATAAAGCTGAAAGAATCCCTTTGGATTGGTCTTTGCTTCCCTGGCAATTCTAATCTCATATTTACGTTTTGCCATACGTGTGTTCTCCTTTACTGTTCTAGCTAAATCGTTGTAACTGTCCCTTAGGTGAATTTCCCCCCTTTTGATTCTAACATATAGTCCTCTTTTCCTTCCTATTTCAGTTTTTAACCTGTCTGTCATCCATCGCGGGTAATTACCTGTTGACCTGACTTCCCTGTGAGGTATAAAGTGTTTCTGCCTTAGTTTAATCTCCCTGACCAGACTATTGTACTCATCCTCCAAGCTACTGACCTGAATAGTGACCTCACCAGAGATTAAAGCCCCTCCCTGCTCTGGGTCCTGACCTACTTCTGATCTCACTCCCCTAAGCCTTTGCAGCTGCTGTCTCAACCCCTCGTAGTCCGCCTTCCTGAAGTCACACAAAGGAACACAAAGGAAGAACAAACAACAGCAGACCTGCTGGTCCTTACGAGGTTGTTTGTGACAAGCTACACTAACTATCTAATCAAAGGTGGAAGATGAAGGACAGCAAAGACGAAGGCTCCTCCCCACCCCCCCATCCCTCCAGCTAAAGCTGGCAGGAAAGGAAAAAGAACCATGCAGCATGGAAAAACTGCATGGAATTTATGTAGGAAAGAGGAAAGAACTACCATTACTGTTACCACTAACAGGGCGATAAAAGCGGACAAGGACACCAGTATTCGAAAGAACTTAACGTTATTATGACAATGAGTAATATCTTAGTTGCTGGTTGGATTCAAAACACTTGTCTAATCTATTCTTGAAGGCCGTAACTGTTGTACTATCAACGACATCACAAGGTAGAGAGTTCCAAACATTAACAACTCGATTGAAGAAGAAGTGTTTAGCTTCGTGCGACGAGAATCTTTTACCACTTATCTTCAAATTGTGATTTCTTCTTGTTCTATTTGATCGATCAATTGTAAAGTAATCTTCCGCATTAATATCACTGAATCCTTTGAACATTTTAAACACTTCTATTAGATCGCCTCGCATTCTTCGTTTTGATAGGCTGAATAAATTTACTTCTTTAAACCTTTGTTCATATGACAAATTTCTCAACCAAGGAATCATCTTTGTTACTCTTCGGTGGACTCGTTCCAACTTTTCTATGTCTTTTCTGTAGTAGGGAGACCAAAACTGTACACAGTACTCTAGACGGGGTCGAACCAACGAATTATACAGTTTTAATATTACTTTTTCCGATTTATTATTAAAGACTCGTCCGATGAAGCCAACCAATTTGTTTGCAGTTTTAACTACCTCTGAACAATGCTGACCGGGCTTTAAATCGCTTGATATAGTGATTCCAAGATCCTTTTCTTTACTTACTGCAGAAAGTTGTTGGCCATTCATTACGTATCGAACGCGATTGTTATTTTTTCTGATGTGCAACACTTTACATTTGTCAACGTTAAATTTCATTTGCCATTGATTGGCCCAACGTGCAAGTCGATCTAGATCTGATTGTAAAGCTTCTTCGTCGAGTGTCGCAGTTACTTTACTAGCAATTTTTGTGTCATCAGCAAATTTTGATACTTTGCAAGTGAGCCCATCATCGATATCATTAACATAAATTAAGAAGAGCATGGGGCCAAGCACTGATCCTTGAGGTACGCCGCTTTTGACATCGAGCCAGTTAGATGTAACACCGTTTAGAACTACTCTCTGTTTCCGCTCAGAGAGCCAGTCCACAAGCCAATTGTGAATGTTACCCGAGATACCGTGCGCCAATAGTTTGCTGAGGAATCGTTGGTGGGGGACCTTATCAAATGCCTTTTGAAAATCCAGATATATGATATCTACTGATCTGCTTTCATCGAACACCTCAAAAATATAGTGAAAAAAATCAAGTAAGTTAGTCAAACACGAACGTTTACTACGGAAGCCATGTTGCGAATTATTTATTATATTATTTTCTTCGAAGAATTTCACCATATTGTCGCGAATGATAGTCTCCATTAACTTACAAACAATAGATGTCAGGCTAATTGGTCGATAGTTTCCTGAAAATTGGTGTGACATTTGCAAGTTTCCAATCCGACGGAACTTTTCCAGCTGTTAAAGATTTATTGAATATGATGGAGAGCGGTTTACAAATTTGATGTTTGATTTCTTTTAAGACCCTAGGGGTAATTTTGTCTGGACCAGGAGCTTTGCTTACTTTAATCTTTTCAATTGTGCGTAAAATGTCACTTTCTACGATGAGCACGCCACTTAACATCTTTTCGGCCCTTCTAACCTCCGGCGGTTGAGGTGATAAACAATCTTCGTCGGTAAATACGGATGCGAAAAAGTTTTTTAGGATTGTAGCCATTTCATTTTCATCGTTCGTGTGGTTTCCATTTTCATTAGCAAGCGGTCCGATACCACAAGTGAGTGACTTTTTATTATTTACATAGCTGAAAAATTCTTTAGGATTAGATTTACTTGTTTCCACTATATATTCTTCAAGATTTTTCTTGCTTCGTTTTATTAATTTCTTGGTTTCGCGGCGAATTCTGTCCAACTCTAGTTTGTCAGCCTCGCTCAGAGTTGATATGTATTTATTGTATACGCATTTTTTAAGAGATAGGCTATTTTGAATTTCGTTATTCCACCATTTGGGTTTCTTCTTAGAAGCTGAACGTCTGTTACGATAGGGTACGCATATGCTTATGGCATTGTTCAATATTGTGGTGAAGGCCCCCCAAGATTTATTAATATCTGTTTCCGCCGTGATTTCAGTCCAGACAGAATTATTTAGAATTGATCGGAGTCCTACGAAATTCGCTCTCTGATAATCAGGCACCTTTTCTTTACTAGGAGTTACTTTACTTTCTTTCATATTGATGCGGAATGTGATTGTTCGGTGATCGCTAGAACTAAAAATTGGACCAACATTTACTTCGTTAACTAGATCAGCTGTCGTTGAAAAGATAAGGTCAAGTATATTATTTTCCCGAGTCGGTTCTTGAACGTGATGATGCAAATCATTTTCTTGTAAATTTGTGTACAGGTCGAGCCCTGTATGACAGTTCAACGGTTCACCCCATCTTTTCACTGGCAAGTTAAAGTCCCCAACAATTACTGCCTCGCAACTGCTACTTGTTTCTAATAATAATTCACTTAATGCATGGTCGATATCAAGAGTCTGCCTTGGCGGTCTGTAGATAAGTCCAATTACTATTTTACGAGATTTATTTTTAATTTCAATGAAGACCGTGTCTATATTGGTTATAATATCTGTTTTCACGGATACTGGATGGAGAGAGTTGTGGATATAAAAGATAACGCCTCCACCCTGTCTGTTCTCTCTTTCATGACTAAAAATGGTATAACCCGGTAATCTATATTCCGCAATGAAATCTCTATTTGAAGTGTCTATCCAAGATTCTGTGACTCCGATGATGTGATAATGATTTGTAGCTGCGAGGACTTCTAAGTCTTCAAATTTGTTACGTAGGCTACGAGCGTTTACATAGCAAGCTTTAATGTGATTCGAGTCGGGAGTTTTGCGGGTTGAGTGCACCCGTACGGTGGAGCTGCTGGTGTTCTCGCCTCCGCGTTTTTTGGCTTTCGAAGAGCCACTTGGTCACAGAGCAGCCTCCCGAAACGGGCTGCTTCAACAGGGTTTAAGTGAATGCCATCAGGAAGGAACAAGTCTGAATCGTAGTAAAAATTGTTCCACAAGTTAGCGAACTGGACGTTTTCTTGTGAGCAAAGGGACTGAAGTCTGTTGTTTGTGCTGAAGGCCGTATTGTAAAAGTTAGATTCGGCACCGACCCTCGGGAGGATTCCTGAGATTATGATGTTACTGGCATCCGTTTTACGTTTATACTGTTTGATCATGCGGCGGTATTTCTCAAGCAGTTCCTCAGAAAGGGTTGTCTTTACGTCATTTGTCCCCGCGTGAATGACAAAGAGGGTGTTTCGGTCGGCATTTCTCGTGACATCATCGCACGCTGCGGTGATGTCGTCCAGTCTGGCACCTGGATAGCAGTAACGTTTTCTGCGGCCGTTTGATGAACGACCACAGAACTCAACCAGCTGGCCACGCACCATGGAGTCCCCAACTAGGCGAGTCTCGAACTCATCCTCCATGGTGTCTGCCAGCACCTGGAACCTATTGAAGGTAGTGGAGGTCAGTAAATCCTTGGTTGCCTGCTTCGGTTTGGCTCCATTCCTTACAGGTTGGAACCCGACATCCTGTGAAGCAGGAGGAGAAGCGTTAAGTGGGGCAGGCTGGAAGTTGTCCTGTGAGGCAGGCTGGGAGTTAGCCTGTGAGGCAGGCTGGGGGTCAGCCTGTGAGGCAGGCTGGCGGTTTTTCTGTGAGGCAGGCCGGGGGTTAGCCTGTGAGGCAGGCTGGGGGTTAGCCTGTGAGGCAGGCTGGGGGTTAACTTGTGAGGCAGGCTGGGGAGAGGGCACAGTCTCGGTGGAGGGCCTCTCCACCATCGATGGTGGAGTCACTGCCACATTAGTTAAAACAAATTCCTGAAGGGCTACAAATTTCTTTTCAAGATCATTGTGCTTGACTTTCCATTCAGTCACAGCCTTCTGAAGATGTAATCTTTGAACGCAGAGGCGGCAAGTTTTACTCAGCTGGAAGAACTGAGCTGCAAAACGTCCGGGACACACGTCACACTTAAGGTTCGAAGGCATTGTTAGAAATTGAAGCGAGTTAACAGTTTGGGCAAATATTAAAAGCGCTTTCGAAATAACTTAAATTGTGACCATAAATTGAATTGTATAAAAATTGTGCATGGAAATTAGATACTGCTGTGTTAGATGCCTCCAACACTGGGAGTTCGCTCCCACAGGGTCTTGAAAACGCCTCAAAGACCAATCGCTTGTCCTGAGCCTCGGTCACGAGAGAGACTTTCACAACCCGGCGCTTTTCAGCTATTGTCCTCGAAGTTTTGTCCCATAGAACGGGGCCGGCGTAGTCACACAGAGCAGAGCTGGCAAGGGAGGAGAGGAACCAGCAATTCGTTCCCACTTTCCGAAACGTCTTACCCAACTCTGCGACCCTTTCGAGACCTGGCCAGTGGCACCTGTCACCAGGTGTTCTCCACCAACTCTAGAGAGTATCAGACGCCCTTCCTGAGAGACCAAAAAACTGAAATATTCCTTGAGTATAAGAAAAACCCTCAGAAACTCCAACTAGAAGCCGGGAGGTGCAACCTCAAATGGCCCACGGAAGACATCTCTTTCAGGAGAAAACAAGAACCAGCTGTTATGCAGAATAGGGATGGGAGTACCGTCGATAGAGGGGAGGGACGGGGAGCTCACACCGACAACTGGTTCCCAGGGAGGCTTTTTTTAGTGTAGAAGTCGCCACACTCCTCTACACCGCAGGCCTAAATAATTAGGCACGGTCCAGCTGACTAGAACCCTGGAACTCCAGCCATTGTCTCATAAAGAGATCCTCTGCCTGCAGTCCAATCCACCACTGCTGCTGCCCAGAGGCTTCACCGTGACCCTGGCACGGGAGACAGATCAGGTATTACACCTTGTCCAAGAGTGACCTGAGACTATGCAGGGCAGGGACGTCTAGTTCCCTGAGGTGAAAACAATTCACCCGCATACCTGGAGGAGGAGAAAGAAAAAGAGCAGGATGAATGGAAGAGGAGGAGGAGGAGGAGGAGGAGAAGGAAAAAGAGCAGGATGATATGGAAGAGGAGGAGGAGGAGGAGGAGGTGAGGGAAAAAGAGCAGGATGATATGAAAGAGGAGGAGGAAGAGGAAGGAGGGGCAGGAGGAGGAGGAGGAGGAAGAGGAAGAGGAAGGAGGAGGGATGAAATAGGTGAGTACATACAAGAAGAAGAAGAAGAACCAAAATAAAGAAAAAGAAGAAAACAAAGAAAAAAGAAGAAAAAGAAGAACAAAAGAATGTGTGATAGAGAGAAATTTTCCATTGTGTGAACAAAAATAAAAAAGAAGTGGAGTTTATGGTTTCCTGAATAGTACTCTTGGTGGATAGGAGGAAGAGGATGTGAGGTAACAGACCCATATTTTCAGCCGCTTTGGGCTCCCACAACCACTGTTTCCCAAGCCCACAGAAGAGTCGGGTTCCCAGGCGTGTTTTTGTCACGTTCATGATGCAGAAGCCTTGACAAACTATCACCAGGCTCATAACACTACCCATGGAAATACTAACACAATAGTTAACCAACATCACTCATTTATCACTATGCTGTCCAAATTCCTTATGCAAGAGTTAACCAGCATCTTCATTCTTTAATTCATCCCTTTACTGTCCAAATCCCTTATGCAAGAGTTGACCAGCATTTTCACTCATTCATCCCTATACTGTCCAAATCCCTTATGCAAGAGTTAACCAGCAGCAGCAGCAAACCTATTAAATAATTACTTTTCCTCGGTGTTTAATAATAACAGTCCTCCCACCACCACCACCAACACCAGTACTAATGTAAATCCCGAGCATGCATTGTCTAACTTTGAAATAAAACCCGATGAAGTCCTTAAAGCCCTCAAATCACTTAAAACAAATAAAAGTCCTGGACCTGATAAAGTATATCCAACTCTGCTGAAAGAAACAAAGAGCGAAATACTCTCCTCCCTCACAACCGTATTCAATATGTCCTTGCGACAAGGCATTGTCCCTTCAGATTGGAAAAAGGCTAACGTGACACCGATTTTTAAGAAAGGAGACAAAAAAGTACCAGGTAATTACAGGCCCATTAGTCTAACTTCGGTTGTAGGTAAGCTACTTGAGGGCATAATTAGAGACAAAATTGTGAGTTACCTTGAAAGCCACTCATTAATTGGGGACTCACAACATGGCTTCCGAAACAAAAGATCCTGCCTATCAAATCTATTAACCTTTTATAACGACCTCTTCACTGTTTATGACGTAACCAAATCACTGGACGTAGTCTATCTTGATTTCAGAAAGCGTTTGATAAAGTCCCGCATCATAAATTACTTTACAAATTAAAACAAATAGGTATTGACGGTCAGGTAAACCAATGGATCGCGAATTGGTTGAGCAACAGACAACAAAGAGTAGTGATTGACGGATTTAACTCAGAGTGGGCGCCTGTCACTAGTGGCGTCCCTCAGGGCTCGGTTCTTGGCCCAGTGCTCTTCATTATTTACATCAACGACGTGGATGTTGGACTCAATAACCGCATTAGTAAATTTGCAGACGACACAAAGATTGGTAACTCGGTTCTCACTGACGAAGACAGGCAAAGCCTCCAAGAGGATTTGCACAAAATTTCAACTTGGTCGGATAGATGGGAGATGCCCTTTAACGTAGACAAGTGCCAGGTCCTTCAAGTTGGAACGAGGAATAAAAAGTTTGATTACGAAATGCGCGGCGTTAAACTCAAAAGCGTTCAATGCGTCAAGGACTTGGGGGTCAAAATCGCGTCAAACCTCAAATTCTCACAGCAATGCATCGATGCAGCAAATAAAGCGAACAGAATGTTGGGCTTCATTAAAAGAAACTTTTATTTAAGAATAAAGATGTAATACTCCGCTCTACAACAGTTTAGTCAGACCCCACTTGGAATATGCGGTACAGTTTTGGTCTCCCCACCATGCAAAGGATATTGCTAAATTAGAAGGTGTTCAGCGTCGGGCAACGAAAATTATCCCTTCCTTGCGCAACAAATCCTACGAAGAAAGGCTTTCTACCCTTAACATGTTCTCTCTTGAGAAACGTCGCCTCCGAGGAAAACTGATCGAATGTTTTAAAATACTTAATGGTTTCACGAATGTAGACAGATCAACATTGTTTATGATCGATGACACTTTGCGCACGAGGAACAATGGCGTAAAACTCAGATGTAGACAAGTAAATTCAGACTGCACCAAATTTTTCTTCACCAACGTTGTAGTGCGAGAATGGAATAAGCTCCCATCATCAGTGGTCCAGTGTAGCACGATTGACTCCTTCAAAAATAAGCTCGACCGTCACTTCCTTCAACTTAATATCAACTAGAGTAGAAATGCAACGTTTTGGAGTCTTCTGATTAATGTAAAATCACTTAGGTTTAAGGACAGACCACCAAGTCTGGACCATGGGGTCTGTGTGGTCTGATTTTCTATGTAAATTCTATGTAAATTTAATTCATCCCTATACTGTCCAAATCCCTTATGCAAGAGTTAACCAGGATCTTCATTCTTTCATCCGTATACTATCTACATCCCGTATGCAAGAGTTAACCAGCATCTTCATTTTTTCATCCCAAGACTGTCCAAATCCCTTATGCAAGAGTTAACCAGCATCTTCATTCTTTATTCTTCATTCAGGTATTAATGTGCTGTTACTGCTGACTCTGTCCTCCCATTTAATATTAAATCTGATTTCCTTATGATCACTGTTACCTAAGGGATCCCCAACCTCTATGTTGCTTATTATGTCCTCTCTATTTGTTAACAACAAATCCAAATTATTTTCTTCCCTCGTTGGTGTTATAATTAACTGCTTAAGAAAACTATCCTGTATCACATCTAACAAATCCTGTGCCTCTTGGTCTTCGGATAAAGTATTCCACTCTATGTTCCTATAATTGAAATCCCCAATTACACACACATTTCTATATCTTGACGCCCTACTAATTTCTTGTAAAAGGGGTTGGGCGGTCTGTAAAGTACTCCGATGACAAGCTTCTCCTTCCTACCTATTGTTTCTTCCCAGAGGGATTTTGTATTGCTATCTTCCTTGATTGAGTTGGTAATGACACACTTAAGATTGTATGTATGTATCCATAGATAATTACAGGAAAGGGAATCATATATATAACACTTGAAAAGGGGAATTTGGGGTTCTTACCTTTCCTGGGTGAGGGCAGGAGAGCGAGTGGGTGACGCGCTCGTTCCGACGGACTCAAGCAGAGTGCACCCCCACCCACCCACACACACACAAACACACAGAGAGAGAGAGAGAGAGAGGACATCCATCACCTCCTTCTCTTCCCCTCCCAACTACGGTCCTTACTTTTCCCCTTCCCTCTTTCCCCAGTTCCACGCCTGCTACTTCCTTTTTTTTCCTCTCCCCTCCCCAGCATCTTATCCATCACCTCCATCTTTTTCTCCCCTTCCCTTCCCATCTTCTCTCCCCCTTCCCAGCTCCTCACCTACTATCTCCCCTACCTTTCCCTCTCCCCAGTACCACGTCTCATACCTCCTTTTTCCTCTCTCCTACCAAGCAGGTTACCTACCACCTCCTTCCTCCCCTCCCCTGCCCCTTCCCTACCACCTCCCCTTGTCCTCCACTTCCCCAGCACCTCTTCCCCCTCCCATCCTCTCCCCAACACAACCCTCACCTTCCCCTCTTATCCTTCTCTCTAACACCTCACCCCCACCTCCCCTCCCCCTCCTCTCCCTCCCCATCATCTTCCTCCCCACCTATACTCTACCCAGGTGACTGACTCTCCTCTCCCTAATCACTGCGCTGTACCGTGTAATGCAACAGGTACGATGATGATGATGATGATGATGATGATGATGATGATGATAAGACCATAAGAACGCAGGAGTCTGCAAGAGGCCGGTAGGCCTGTACAAGGCAGCTCCTTTGAACCTACGCTCCCGTGTATCTAACCCCACCTAGTATCGCTGTCCATTAATTTATCTAATCTATTTTTGAATGTGACAATTGTATTGGCACTCACCACGTGACTGCTAAGCTAAGCCTATTCCACTCATCCACCACTCTGTTAGTAAACCAATTTTTGCCTATGTCCAAGGCCGGATTATCCTATACGCCAAGTACGCCATGGCGTAGGCCCCCAGCACTGAGGGGCCCACAAAACCTGATAGACCCGACCCATAATTGGGCCCCCACATAATGGAAATACCGAAAATGCCTGTAACCTCAGGGAGATGAGTATGCTTCGTTGGACTATTGATCGAAAAAAAAAATAAAGATAAAATAAAATGGCGAAAACTTGTTTTGTGTTGGCAACACAAGTCAACAGTGCTTGCAATTTCTTTGAACTTGTGCAGGAATTATATGCATATTCAGTCTGATCAACAAAGCGCTGGAATTCACTAACAAAGGGATTGTCACCTAATGAAAATGGTAGAATTCTAACCCTAAAAACATTATCTTCCGCACGTTGGCATTTCCATTATGAATCAGTGAAAGCATTGCACTTACACTACTCTAGCATCTATGGTATGTTGAATGAAACTGCAGACAAAGAGGAAGTAAGAGGAGATGCGTGACTTGCTGCATCAGTTTTTGCAGAGAAAATGTGCCTTCTTGAAAAAGCATTTATGTGTGTTCTTTGGAACAAGATCCTCCAGCGCTTTCAGAAAGCTAGTACTCTTCTCCAAAGCACAAATATTGATATCAACATGGCTGTATCATTGTTTCTATCACTTGAAAGTTTTGTTGCTGAGATTCGTGGTCAATTTGATGAACTGGAGAATGATGCAAAAAATCTCGTGGAAAATGTTCAGCAAGTATATGTATCAGAAAAGGTACGGAAGAGAAAACGGCGGCGTCAAGCTGATGATTCTGCTGAACCTGATGCAGATCTTCAAGATGCACAAAAATTCCCTGTACAGAGTTTTGTTGTCGTCATTGACAAGTTACATGCAAGTTTAGCTCAACGTCGCCAGGCTTATCACAAGATATCTGACGACTTTGCCTCTATCAAGTCATTGAGGGAGAATGATACTGCAGACCTGAGAGTTGATGTATCCAGCTTGGTGAAAAAATACATCAATGACTTGGAACCCCGCTGCGAGGATGAATTTGTAACATTCTCAGAATTTGTAGCCCATTTGAAGTTGGATCGTGATCCTCATGTCCTGTTAAAATACTTAAGGAAGAATCCAGTTGTAGAGTCAACATTTGCCAATGTTTCAACTGCTCTGCGAGTGTTCTTAACATTACCAGTCACAGTCTGCGAAGGGGAACGTTCATTTTCCAAACTGTCTTTGATCAAAAACAGATTTCGTTCAACAATGACTAAAGAATGACTGAATGCTTTGTCTGTTATGTCAGTTGAAAATGATGTCACCTCCTCAATGACATTTGAAACCATAATTGAACGGTTTTCACAAGAGAAATCAAGAAAACGGGCATTGGTGTAGCTGCTATAGTTATCTATGTTCATATGTATGGTATGTATGCTGCTAATACAGAATATAAAGAAAATGAAGATGATGACAATATGTATTAAATATATTGTATCATTAATTCATTCTGATGGTTCAATAAAATATGAAACTGTCTAGATCTTGCCTAATTTATTCAAGAGGGAGGGAGGCCCAAAGGTGTGGGTGGCGTGGGGGCCAATGCAAGTTTAATCCGGGCCTGCCTATGTCCTACACGGGTCCTAACCGGTTCTTTCTTGATAATGATGACGATAAGCTGACGTGGCGTTCTCTGTCACCCTACACGTGTCACCCAAGTGTCAAGCAGGTCTTAATTATTCTGGCAGCAGGCACGATTTCGATTTCTCGCTGTATAAATATATAATAAATACATGTAAAGAGTCTAATTATTATTCATCCGACGAGTAAGAAAAATTATTACTCGATCCTCCAGTTCAGGACGTCTACATATGGATTCCAAAATAACTTATATATATATATATATATATATATATATATATATATATATATATATATATATATATATATATATATATATATATATATATATATATATATATATATATATATATATATACTACAAGGAAAAAGAGGCATGTCAAAAATCTAGTTATTCCCCAGATGAGAAAGAAAATCCAATGCTCGATCCTGAAGTCAAAAAGTTTCAAATTCCACCCCCAAAATAACTTATTAATATGCAAGGACAGGGAGAAAAACATAGTTGAAATGTTGAGTCCATCATAAAAAGATAATAAAATGTAATGGAGGGGAATAAGTGAGCTATTAACCTAGAACGAAGAACACTTTATATTCATTTCAAATAAAATGTAGGAAAAAGATGAAACGTCCATGAAAGAGATGCCATGAAAATATTTAACTATATATATACACAGGTACATATACTCGAAATTCCCCTGAAAATGACTCACCTGGAAAAATAGATGTGGCCAAAAAGGCAACTCCACCATAAAAGAGATAAGAGTGTCGTGAAAATATTTAACGCCTTAGGCATATAAACTCTAAACCTTCCATACATATACATACATATACATACATATACATTTGAACTACATATATTCAAAATTCCCCTGAAAATTGGTTACCCAGAAAAAATAAATAAATGTGGAAAAAGTCTACTCCACCATACAAAAGATTAGTGTCATTTAAATAATTAAATTCCATAGATAGAATTGAAACCTTCCTCGAAGAAAAGGTCACTCTGAAAATAGTCTACCAAGAAGATAATACAGAAAAACAATGTAGATATGTTGGTGGTAGCGAGTGTTCTAAGTGCTAATCGGTTCACGGATAGAGAAAGTCATATCCGCCAGGGTTACTTTATTGGACAGAACTTACACACCTCATCATCACAAGGACAACACATATGATAGGTGTTTGTTTGTGTATGCGTTTGTGTGAATGTTGTTTGTGTAGGTTAACATTTAAGTGTTGGTGTACGTGTGGAACAATGTGTAACGGTGGACAACAAGAGAACGTGGACGGACAGTCAAAGGTAAACAAGTAACAAGAGATAAACAATTAGACGCACAAGAAACAGCGAGACGGGAGCACGAACGAAAACATTGACACGAAATAAGAATGAACAATGAGTCTATACTGCAACGCCCCATTTTCTGTTTTCACTGGAAGAGAGCACGCGACTGCTTGAGCGGTGGCTGCTACAAGTACTCCCCCCCAGTGACGAGGAAGGAGGAACGAAATCTTCAGGTGCAGGGGCGCTGTGGCAGACTTTGATGCGTTGCGGTGTGTAGTGTTGCGCGGTGAGTTGCGCTGAGTAGAGTTGCGTTGAGTAGTGTTCAGCTACGGTGAGTCGAGCTGAGGTAAGTAGTGCAGTGACAACAGCTACAGTAAGTCGAGCTGGAGCTGGAGTGAGTAGTGCGGTGACAACAGCTACGGTGAGTCGAGCTGGAGTGAGTAGTGCGGTGACAACAGCTACGGTGAGTCGAGCTGGAGTGAGTAATGCAGTGACATCAGCTACGGTGAGTCGAGCTGGAGTGAGTAGTGCAGTGACAACAGCTACGGTGAGTCGAGCTGGAGTGAGTAATGCGGTGACAACAGCTACGGTGAGTCGAGCTGGAGTGAGTAATGCGGTGACAACAGCTACGGTGAGTCGAGCTGAAGTGAGTAGCGCGTAGGGGACAGCTACGGTGAGTCGAGCTGAGATGGCGCAGTGAGGACAGCTACGGTAAGTCGAGCTGACGTGTTGAGCAGCGAGGGGTTGAGCAGCGAGGAGTTGAGCAGCGAGGAGTTGAGCAGCGAGGAGTTGAGCAGCGAGAGGTGGGCTGCATGAGGTGGGCTGCGTAAGGTGGGCTGCGTAAGGTGGGCTGCGTAAGGTGGGCTGCGTAAGGTGGGCTGCGTAAGGTGGGCTGCGGTGAGTTGAGTGGTTGGCTGTTTAATAGATCCTGGAAGGCTTGAATCCGCACTCCCGAATCGCGAACCACGTAGACGGATCCTGAGCAGAAGAGTGGTGCTCTGAAGGACACCGCCGTAGTAGAGAAAAAGTTGCATGTCGTCAGGTATGGTGAAGTCGAGCGGCGTGGAGATGGGCAATAGGCACTGGCGTAAACGCGCCGGGGGCCACGGCCCACGGCAGTCATAGAGTGCGTCGAGGGAACTGCGTGTGAAGGCGCTAGCTGACAGCGTGTCAGGGGCCTCGGCAGTCGGTGAGAGTAGAACGACTGCGTGTATTAAAGGCGCCAGCTGCCAGCGTGTCAGGGGCCTCGGCAGTCCGTGAGGGCGTCGTGATAAGGCGCTAGATGCCAGCGTGCCAGGGACCACAGCCGGTTGAGAATTGAGGGGCGCAAGCATATGCCAGGAGCCGCGGCAGTCGTGAGTGCGTCGAACGACTGCGTGGGAAAACTAGATGCCAGCGAGCCGGGGCCACAGCAGTTGAAAGTTAGGGGCGCTAGCATGTGCCAGGAGCCGCGGCAGTCCGTGAGAGTAAAACGAACTGCGTGTACTGTAGGCGCTGGCACGTGCCAGGGGCCTCTGTGGCTCGGGGAGTGAACCAGTGTTCAAAAAGGCACTGTAACACAACACTGTACACTTAGTAGGAACACTGACACTAACTGTTGCTGGGGACTTGCTGCACTGAACTGTTGCTGGACACACTGCACTGTACACAAGGATCCACAAGTGTAGGATAATCCAAGACGGCGGTGGTAGATCCAGGAGGCGGTGGTTAATCCAGGGGGCAGCTAGTAATCCCAGTGGTGTGTCACACTGTGTTTGCGTGTCTCTCTGAGTCTGTGTGGTGTGTGTCGGCGTATACACTGACTCTGTGTGACACTGTATCTCAGTAATGTGTCGCACTGTGTTTAAGTGATCACTGAGTCTGTGTAGTGTGTCACACGGTGTGCGTGTCTCAGTCGCCGGACCAGCAGAAAAGCAGGGAGGAGGAGGGGTGGGGGTGGGTGGGCGAGCGCCGGGAGAAGCACCATGGGGCACAAAAGATGCCTGAAGGGCACTGAAGATGCCTGGAGGAGGCGCACACAGGGAGCCTAGAAGAGGCGCACAGAGGGTGCCTGGAAGAGGCGCACAGAGGGTGCCTGGAAGAGGCGCACAGAGGGTGCCTGGAAGAAGAGGCGCACAGAGGGTGCCTGGAAGAGCGCACAGAGGGTGCCTGGGTAAGGCACAGAGGGGTGCCTGGGGAAGGCGCAGAAGGCGCCTAGGGAGGCAGGGAGAAAACCCTGAAGGGTGGCAGCGCTACGCCTATGGCGTAATGTTTCTCCGACCTGGGTGCTCTGACCCCACAGACCCCGAATGGAGGTGAGGATTTTTTGCCAGGAGAGGCGGACGAATGGACAAGTTACCTGCAGGTCCTCCACTCTAGGAGAGAGTGCCTTAAACACCGACTATAAGCCACCTTGAACCATAGCAACACTCCGGGATCACCAATTGTTGGTGGTAGCGAGTGTTCTAAGTGCTAATCGGTTCACGGATAGAGAAAGTCATATCCGCCAGGGTTACTTTATTGGACAGAACTTACACACCTCATCATCACAAGGACAACACATATGATAGGTGTTTGTTTGTGTATGCGTTTGTGTGAATGTTGTTTGTGTAGGTTAACATTTAAGTGTTGGTGTACGTGTGGAACAATGTGTAACGGTGGACAACAAGAGAACGTGGACGGACAGTCAAAGGTAAACAAGTAACAAGAGATAAACAATTAGACGCACAAGAAACAGCGAGACGGGAGCACGAACGAAAACATTGACACGAAATAAGAATGAACAATGAGTCTATACTGCAACGCCCCATTTTCTGTTTTCACTGGAAGAGAGCACGCGACTGCTTGAGCGGTGGCTGCTACAGATATAAAACAAAATAGTCTACCAAGTAGATAATATAGAAAAACAATGTAGATATAAAACAAAATAGTCTACCAAGAAGATAATATAGAAAAACAATGTAGATATAAAACAAAATAGTCTACCAAGAAGATAATATAGAAAAACAATGTAGATATAAAACAAAATAGTCTACCAAGAAGATAATATGAAAAAACAATGTAGATATAAGGCAAATAGTCTACCAAGAAAATAATATAGAAAACAATGTAAATATAAAAACAAATTACAGTGTACCAAAAGGAAGATGTATGTGTATGTGTATGTGTATGTGTATGTGTGTATGTGTGTATGTGTATATAATATAGAAAAACAATGTAGATATAAAATATACAAAGGGGTATATATATATATATATATATATATATATATATATATATATATATATATATATATATATATATATATATATATATATATATATATATATATATATATAACCCCCGTGTTCAGGAGGACATGAGTTCAATCTCCCGCCGGTGCCACCAACCTGGGATTTTTCAGCCGCCGCCGAGTGGCTTAAAACTACCCACATGCTGTCCAGAAGACCACCTATCAACCCGGACTCTAGATTCTATGATCAGAGATGAGCTCTGGGAGGGCAGCATGAGCCAATGCAAGATGGCGCCACTATAAATACTCGCCTGCGCCAGAACGGGCTGGGCCGACCATCAGGACCCACCGGAAAGAAGCCTTGGACCGACCATTAGGATCCACCGGGAAGAAGCCTACCGGCGCAATAGGCCGCAATGTAAAAAAAAAAATATAAATAAATAAATAATATATACGTATATATATATATATATATATATATATATATATATATATATATATATATATATATATATATAGATATATATATATATATATATATATATATAAATTTACGTAGCCGGCGTCCATTTCCCTGCAAATAGTTTGAAGTCTGTTATTTAGGCTAAAGGCCTTACTATAAAAGATCGAAGCAGCCGACATTCTTGGGAGAACACCTGAAATGAGAACATTATTTGATTTCGTCTTGTCTGGAGTAGGTAGGAAGACACTTTCCGAACGGGCGCAAGCCACTCCCGGTGAGGTATATATGGGAGGTGAGAAAGGAGCTGAAGCCCTCCAAAGACCCTTCCCATGTCCTCACTAACCGTTTCCCTGTTGTCTCACCAACACCGGGGAGTAGTTCATCATGCTCTCTAAAGACAGATCCTCTCTCTATCCACACCACACTACATTCACACAACATATACACCTTTTCCCAAAATTCAAATTTCAAAATGCCACAACTACATCATGCCTCGGAGTCCCCGCCTGAGAGGGGACCTAAATTCTCCCAGGAGGACTCCCCTTCTGGCTGCCAGCCGACCGAGAGGTGTCTTGATAACTCCTCGAACCTCCTCCTTATCAATTTCTGCAGCATTCGCGGTCTTCGTTCTAATTTTCATTTTGTGGAACACCATCTCTCTTCCTCTAAACCTCACCGAAACACAGGTTTCTGAGCTTACTGACAGCAATTTTTACTCTGTTCCCTCCTACTATCTCTATCCTAAATTTCAATCCAAAGCTGGATGTTGCGCCTACGTGCGCAACGACATCACTTGCTCTCGTGCCCACAACCTTTATTCTTCAGAATTTTCCACCATCTGGCTAAGACTTCATTGTCATTCTATTACTAAATACATCTGTGCTGTTTATCTCTCACCTAACTCTACTTACTATGTAAAATTCTTTGACTATTTGAACTCTAAAGTGGAGCGCATCTTGACCCACTCTCCCTTCGCTGAAATCTCCATCCTAGGAGATTTCAATGTTCACCACCAGCTTTGGTTTTCATGCTCTCTCACTGACCATCCTGGTGAACAAGCCTACAACTTTGCTGTCCTCAACGACCTAGAGCAGTTGGTCCAGCACCCTACACGTATTCCGACCGTCTTGGAGACCGGCCCAACATTCTAGACCTCTTCCTAACTTCAAACCCTTCTGCTTAGTTTGTCAAACTGTTCTCTCCATTGGGCTCCTCCGATCACAATCTTATTTCTGCATCCTGTCCTATCACTCCTGTACACCCTCTGGACCCACCGAAGAGGCGATGCTTCTGGCATTTTACTTCAGCTCGGTGGGACGATCTGAGGATGTACTTTTCCGATTTCCCGTGGAATGATTATTGCTTCCAGGATAGAGACCCTTCTGTGTGTGCTCAGCGCATCACAGAGGTGATTGTCTCTGGAATGGAGGCATACATTCCACGTTCTTTCCCTACTCCACACGCTAAAAAGCCTTGGTTTAATCACGCTTGTTCTCGTGCTGTCAATGATAGAGGGACAGCTCACAAAAGGTACCAGAGCCTTCAAACTAATGTTAATTATGAACTTTACATTTCTGCCCGGAATCGTGCCAAATCTACTCTTCGACTAACCAAAAACTCTTTCATTAATAGAAAATGCCAAAACCTTGCTTTCTGTAACTCTTCCCGTGACTTCTGGCATCTAGCCAAAAACATCTCCTCCAACTTCACTTCTTCATCTTTCCCTCCACTCTTCAGTCCTGACGGCAACACTGCCGTCTCATCTATCTCTAAGGCTGAACTCTTCTCTCAAACTTTTTCTAAAAACTCCACTCTGGACGATTCTGGGCATATTCCTCCTACTCATCCCCCCTCTGACTCTTTTATGCCTGTTATAAAGATTCTTCAAAATGATGTTTTCTATGCCCTCTCTGGCCTCAATCCTCAGAAGGCTTATGGACCTGATGGAGTGCGGGATTTGGAAAGGAGGTGAGGTGAGTGAAGAAGGGGATTAGGAAAGGGGATTAGGAAAGGGGATTAGGAAAGGGGATGAGGTGAGGTGAGTGAGAGGAGGGTTAGGAAAGGAGGTGAGGTCAGGTGGCTGAAGAGGCGGATTAGGAAAGGGGGTGAGGTGAGGTAAGTGAGAGGAGGGTTAGGAAAGGAGGTGAGGTGAACTGAGTGAAGAGGGGGATTAGGAAAGGAGGTGAGGTGAGGTGGGTGACAGGAGGGTTAGGAAAGGAGGTGAGGTGAGGTGGGTGAAGGGGTGGGTAGGAAAGGAGGTCAGGTGAGTGAAGAAGGGGATTTGGAAAGGAGGTGAGGTGAGGTAAGTGAAGAAGGGGATTTGGAAAGGAGGTGAGGTGAGGTGAGTGAAGAAGGGGATTAGGAAAGGAGGTGAGGTGAGGTGAGTGAAGAGGGGGATTAGGAAAGGGGGTGAGGTGAGGTGAGTGAGAGGAGGGTTAGGAAAGGAGGTGAGCTGAGATGGGTGAAGGGGTGGGTAGAAAAGGATGTGAGGTGAGGTGAGCGAGGGGGTTGTTAGGAAAATATGAGAGGTGAGGTGAGTGAAAGGGGGTTAGGATAGGTTAATCCTCTATGGGATTTAAAGAGAGTGTAGTGAGGTGAGAGGAGGGGTAAGGAAGGAGGAGCAGATTGAATCCTCAGGGGAATTCAAAGGGTGAGGTGTCGGCAAGCACAACGCAAAAACATTCGGAAACAACACACTGGAAACACACGAGAAACACCCAGAAACTCACACCAAAACACTCGGAAATACCCGACACACACAAACCACACTCAAAAACACTTAGAAACACAACAACATACTCGAAACACTCAGAAACTCACGCAAAAACACTCGGAAATACCCAACATGCCCAAAATCACACGCAATAACACTCGGAAACACAATAACACACTCGAAACACACGAAAAACACTCAGAAACTCACGCAAAAACACTCGGAAATACCCAACACACCCAAATCACACGCAAAAACACTCAGAGGCACAACAAAGCACCTTGAAGCACGACACAGCAAAGCACGTCCGCCCCCGCCGACGAGACGAGAGAAACAGAGGCAACCACAGGCAGACACACTCACAGAAACCACAAACGAACACACACGAAACACGTGTCGGGAAATCACAGGCAACACACAAAGTTCACAAGCAAGAACACACAAACACACGTGAATGCAAATGCAAACCTAAAGAGCACAACGAAAACACAGGGTTGACAAGGCGAGTAGCGCGGGTAAGATTAGGCTGTGGTGGCCATAGCAGGAGGTCACGTCCGTCTCAGGAGAGGTCAGGAGTGAATAAGAGAGAGAGAGAGAGAGAGAGAGAGAGAGAGAGAGATATAAACGACATATGAGATAACGGTGATTGGAATGTGGTAGTGAACTCAGCTGATACCTGAGTACTATATTCTGGAATGATTAGCAATTTCTTCAGAGAATTGTGGCACCTAATATCACTAAATGGGGTACAAGCTTGGCGGAGGGACTTTTTGGGCGCCATTAAATGTAATGGGCTAAGGGTAACAGCCGGATATCTTGTTTTTATTTATTAATGATCCACGAGACATCCTGGAGTTAAATCAAGGTATGTGCTTATCTTTGTATTCATTCATACACACACTGGTAATATTTCTGTGGAGTTTGATTCACTTATTAGAGTGAAATTCTACTGTGATAAACAGTCACATATTCGTGTCACTATGTAGTAAAAATGAAACTAGTAATTTAAGTTTTGCCACCATGAAATATACACAAATAGATAAATATGAAAGGTCACGAAGTCACAATAAGTGACATCACCTGCTTTGCGCAGTAAAAGTATGCTATTTTAGGTATCTGATACCCGCAATATGGCAGGCTGCTTCTGCCTCGGCCACAGATTATTGCCAGATTGTTGTACTTATATTTCCCGACTTCCTGCCCCCAAACTGTCTTCTGGGCTCCAATTACGAAACTAATTTAAAGTTATCTTTAAAAGAGTAAGATCCTGATGTTTCTTGACAATAGTTAGGCGTCAGAAACCGGTAAATACTATGCTCTGAGTACGACAATCTGGCAACAGTAGCTATACCTATTTTCATATTACTGTTCTGTTGTTTATTGAATGTTGTGGTCAAGAAAAAGAATACCCATAATTTTAGTTAGTTTTTGGTTATAAGGATTCTTTACGAAATACAAGAATAACATTACCTTCTTACTGTTAACGTCTTTTTAGTGTTTATTTTTTTTAAGTAGTTGGTGTTAAATGTTAAGTTTAAGGCGCGAACTGTTATCTCACTCGTCACAGGGCCGGTGTTACCGTGGCCTGCTTCACAAGTTGATTGTAGTAGGTGAGATAACACAATAGCATTCACTTAAGTGAGGTGTGGCCGAGCGGTAGCCATTATAAGTTCACTTTAGTTCACTTTAGTTCTCTCTCTCACATGGACATTAAAAGCGTGAAATGTATTATAACTATATTAACAGCTTTACACAAAAGTTTACGTGAGCGAGTAGCACGAAACTAGAGCAAGCCACACCACAGGGAGGCTGAGCACCGCTCGCCTGCCCGTCTCCCGTCTTCTCTCCTCTTCTCCGTGTTGCTCGCCCTTTTTACTGCATCTTGATTCTTCCGGAAGGGTGTGGCTTCCGGTTGATGACTGCTGATAAAAGTCATTATTTGCTGATCCTTGCGTTAGCTCAGCATGTGTTCCCACGGCCATCAGCTCTGACGTGTTCCATAACATCCTGGCAAGGGCACTGAGCCTGTGCTTAGACACACAGTCACACACTCACATGTACATTATAATATATACATTACATTATACTTAGGAAATGTCCTGAATCCTGGATCGGCTATGGTGATGTTAGGTGCCCCTATTAACACCCACACAGAGTAGCAGTACATAATAGGCGCACCTAACATCACCATATGTGGGGTACAAACTGCTGAGGGACTGTTTTTGGGGGGCCATTGAAGGTAACGGGCTAACGAGTAGCCTATCCGGATATTTTGTTTTTATTTATTAAGGATCCACGAGACATCCTAGAATTAAATCAAAGTATGTGTTTATCTTTGTATTCATTCATACACACACTGGTAATATTTCTGTGAGGTCTGATTCACTTATTAGAGTGAAATTCTAGTGTGATAAACAGTTACAAATTCGTGTCACTGGTGAAAATGAAAATAGTAATGTTATGCCGGACGTATTACTTAGGTTCCGTGTCGCCGTCACAAGACTCCGTGGAAGGGAGATATGTAAACACCTTGCACAGCTTCTGTAGTTTAATATTCTTCCTTAGTAGTACACTTCACTCTTGACTCTTCACTGGCCACTAGCTTACTATGACTGGGACTGACTCCTCTCGCCCCCGTCTCATATATATATATATATATATATATATATATATATATATATATATATATATATATATATATATATATATATATATATATATATATATATATATATATATATATATATATATATTGTTATGCCGGACGTGTTACTTGGGTTCCGTGTCGCCGTCAGGAGACTCCGTGGGAGGGAGATATGTAAGCACTTTGCACAGCTTCTGTAGTTTAATATTCTTCCTTAGTAGTACACTTCACTCTGACTCTTCACTTACCACTAGCTTACTATGACTGGGACTGGGACTCTCTCGCCCTCTTCTCCTATATATATCCAGAACAGTACAGTCTAGAATGTTACAGTATATTTTAGATCATACAAGAACATGTAGCAAAAATATGTGCGAGTTGGCAACACTTCCCGCCTGGCGCCTGGCCGCGCCCCGCGGGGCGCGGACGGCTCGCCTTGCTCTCCGCCCCCTTGCTCGTTTCCCCGGGAGCCTTCTAGAGGCCTATGGTCGCCGGGGGAAGCTTCCAGCACAACACTATCCCCCCCTCTTAATTGTGATCGTCCCGATCACACACTTAACTATGTACAAACATAAGAGAATTAATCAAAAACATAATAATCGTCGTATCGCTGTGGACGCCTGCGTTGTCTCTGTCTTCTGTTCGTTGCCTCCTGCGCGTCTGTCTCCTGGTGCGCCTCGTCGTCGTCCGCTTCTTGGGGTGTCCCTGGAACATCTGCCGAAGCCGGGAGGCTCTCTCCCTCAGCTGAAAGGTCCAGAAGGCCTATGTCGTCGTCGACGTCCTCTCGGTCCTGGACGTCCCTTGCGTTTTCGTCGGCTGCTGGGTGTCTGTAGTTGTTCCAGGTGTAGTTTCCCGGACCGTGGTACCTCCATAGACGGTTGACGTGGACAACTTTCGGCTTGGTCCTTTCCGTTCTCCGGATTCGGTAAGTCACGTCGGAGAGGCGTTCTAGCACAGTATAAGGGCCTTCCCAGGGGCTCTGTAACTTCGGAGACTGTCCTTTCTTCCTCTGCAGGTTGTAAAGCCAGACTTGGTCTCCTTTCTTGAAGTCAGCATGGCTTGCCCTCATATTGTAACCGCGCTTCATGGCCTCCCCGGAGAACTTCAAGGCACCACGGACTTGATGGTGCACCTCTTCCAGCCGTTCCTCTAGTTGACGGGCAAAACTGGAGGCGTCCCTTGGAAGGCTTTCCCCAGGAGGCCTTCCTGTCAGTAGGTCCACCGGCAATCGCAGCTCACGTCCAAACATCAGCTTTGCCGGTGAATACCCCGTAGTCTCGTGGGCGGCAGACCTGTAGGCCATGAGGAGCGCAGGCAGCTTCTGATCCCATGAAGACTGATCATTGTTGCACTGCTTGGCCAACTCCTGGCCCAACGTCCAATTAAACCTCTCCACCATTCCATCTGACTGTGGGTGCAGAGGGGTGGCCCGGGTCTTCTTGATACCCAGGAGCTTGCAGCACTCAGCAAGGACTGTTGACTCAAAATTCCTTCCCTGGTCGGAATGGAGCTCGTTAGGCACACCGAAGCGACATACGAACTCCTCCACCAAAACCTTGGCGATGGTAGTGGCTTCCTGGTCAGGGATGGCGTAGGCTTCCGGCCACTTGGTGAAGTAATCCATTGTGACGCAGATGTATCTATTTCCGTTCGTCGTCAGAGGCAAGGGTCCTGCTATATTCACTGCCACCCGTTCCATGGGGGCTCCAACCTGGTATAGTTGCAATGGGGCACGGTGACGCTTCTTGGGGCCCTTCTTTGCACAGCACACCTCACACGCGTGACACCATTCTTCCACGTCCTTCCTCATGCCAACCCAATAGAACCTTTAGCGCAGGCGACTCAGTGTCTTCTTTACCCCAAGGTGTCCGCTGGTGATGCTGTCGTGCATTTCTTTCAAGACGCCTTCCCGGGACTTCACAGGTAGCACCGTGGACCAGTAGTGGTCGAGACCATCATGAGAGACCCAGCGTCGCTGCAACACCCCGTTGTCCATCCGAAGAGTGTCCCACTGAGTCCAGTAATTCTTGGTGGTAGGGCTTTCTCTCGAGATTACTTCCCACCCAGGTCGCGTTGACGATTGACTCAGCCACTCCATAATTGCTCTCAAATCTCGGTCCTCCCGCTGCAGTTTTCCCAAGTCTTCCCATGGCACCTCCGCTGTCTGTTCCACTGTAGTGCGGCGGCACATATTCTGGACGCTTTCCCTCTGGAGGCAATGTTGACACTCAGGTAGGCAGGGGCGCCGGCTCAAGCTGTCCGAGTTACCGTGTGTTAGTCCAGATCGGTGCACAATAGTATAGTGATGCTGCTCTAGTTTACCTATCCAGGGAGCAAGCTGGCCCTCAGGGTTTTTCAGTGACTTCAGCCACCGCAATGCAGCGTGATCCGTGCGGATGGTGAAAGTTGCACCGTACAGGTAAGCATGGAAAAAGTCAAGGCTCTTGACTACTGCCAGGAGTTCTTTCCGGGTCACGCAATAGTTTTTCTCGGCTGGAGTGAGCTTCTTGCTGAAGTAGGCCACAACCCGTTCCATGTCGGCACATGCCTGGGACAGCACTCCACCAATCCCCTCATCACTGGCATCACAATCCAGTATAAAAGGCTTAGAGGGGTCTGGGTAGGTGAGTACGGGCGAGCTGATGAGGGCCTCCTTGAGTTTCTCAAAGGCAACCTGAGTTTCCGCTGTCCACTCAAACTTGCGCTCCTTCTTCGTCAGGAGGTGCAGTGGTGCAGCAATCGTAACGAAGCCTTTCACAAACCTGCGGAAGTATGAGCACAACCCGAGGAAGCTCCGCAGCTCCTTCACATTGGTGGGTGTCGGCCAGTCCCTTACCGCAGCCACCTTCTCAGGATCAGTACGTACTCCAGCCTCGCTCACGATGTGTCCCAAGTATTGGACCTCCTTTTGGAACAGACAGCATTTCTTCGGGCTGAGCTTAAGGTGTGCAGCTCTAAACCGGGCGAAAACCTCTGATAGCCTTTCCATCTCCTGCTCGAAGGTCTGGCCAAAGACAATCACGTCGTCGAGGTAGATGAGTGCCGTCTTCCAGTGAAGTCCCTCCAGCACCCTCTCCATCAGCCGCTCGAACGTGGCCGGCGCGTTGCACAGGCCAAAGGGCATGACCTTAAACTGCCACAGGCCTTGACCGTAGGAGAAGGCTGTTTTCTCTTTGTCCTGCTCCGCCATTTTGACTTGGTGATACCCAGACTTCATATCCAGTGTTGAAAACCACTTGGAGCCCACCAAGGCGTCGAGCGTGTCGTCGATCCGTGGGAGTGGGTATGAATCCTTGATGGTGAGATCGTTGAGGGCTCGGTAGTCCACGCAGCACCTGAGGGAACCGTCCTTTTTTCTGACGAGCACTACAGCAGACGCCCACGGGCTGCTGGACCGCTCGATTAACCCCTGTTGCCGGAGATCATCCATTACCTCATCCATCTCCTTGCGACGGGCTGGTGCCATCCTTCGAGGAGCTTGCTTCACTGGGCGGTGGCTACCTGTGTCGATGTGGTGCTCTACCAGATCCGTACACCCCAAGTCCAGGTCTCCTGTGGAAAACACATCTGCATTCCTTACGAGAAGCTCCCTGAGCTGTTCCACTTAGGGCTCCTCTAGACACTTGGAGCTCCTGTCAAACAGGTCGCGCAGGTAGTCGGGCAGCTCCTCCTGGGGCTTCGTCAGGGTTCTCCTGCAGACACAGGTTCTCGGTTCCTGGTCGATCTCTTGGCACAATCCCACCATGGTCCCTTGTTCTATTTTCTTTGGGCTGAAGGAGACATTGGCCACGACGACAGGCACTTCCGCTGCAGCAGGGTCTACCAAAGTACTGCCTACAATCACCCCGTTTTCTACCGGACATCGACTTCCACTCTCTACCACACACAGGCTAGCCGGGTGGGCACCCGTAATTTGACAGGGTAACAGCATCTCCGACCTCGCAGGGATAATGGTGGTGCGCTTGACCGTCACTGGCAGGTCTTCCTTGTTCACAGTCGTCAGTGGCACCCTCCTTCCTCCTACAGTCAGCTGCTTAGCGCGAAAGTCCAGCTCGCACCTGTGGGAGACAAGATAATCCATACCTAGGATGCAGGGGTCGTCCATGTCGGCCACATACACAGAGAGGGACTCTTCCTTTCCTCCGAGCTCAAACTTCACGTCCACTGGACCTCTGAGCTCTGCATAGTGTCCAGTGACTCCGCACAGTCGATGCGACGTCTTAGGAAGCCGACGATGACTCACCACGTCAGGCCGCACCAATGTGCGTTCTGAGCCTGTGTCGACGACCACAGGCCACAACACTCCGTCAACCTTGCCCTCCACTTGGCAGCTCGTCATGGTGGTTCTCCTGCACATTGACATCTTCGGGGCATGTACAGGACAGACTGGTCGTTGCCCCCGTGAACCAGTCCTCCTTAGTTTCCCGAGTGGTGGTCCCTCGCCGGGGGCACAGTTTTCCGACACACATTCTTCCAGTGCCTCTTTTCTCCACAGGTCCAGCACTTGGGTCCTTCTCTGGGCTTCTTCTTAACGCCACCTTCATATTCTTTCTTCCTCTTATAGCATTCGTTCTCCTTGTGCCCAACCTTCTCGCAGTACCAGCACGTTCCCTGGAACTTGTCTGTGTCGCTGACATCGCCCTTTCGTGCCCTAAAGCCAGAAGTCGAGTCGTCCCTGAAGCTTGACAAGCTAGACCTAACAAAGGACTCAAACTCCATGGCACGTGCCAGAGCTTCCTGCATTGATGTAGGCTTAGCTTGGTTCACTTGTATCTTCAGCTGAGGGCTGTCCAGGGCATCGACGAATTGATCACGCAGCAAAACCGTCAGCAGGTCAGGGGTGGCACCTGGGTATGCCTTGTGCGCCATGCTCTCAAGGTCCTGAGCGAGTTCCTGAAGAGACTCGCCGCGCCTCCTGTTGCGGGTTCTGAACCTAACCCTGAAGAGCTCGTTCTGGTGCTTGGTCCCATATCGTTGTTCCAGCGCCTGTGCCAGCCCGCTGTAGCTGCCCTTTGTCGCATTGTCGAGCTGAGCAAGGACCTCCAGCGCCGCTCCTTTCAGGCTAGTGGCCAGCTGCACCGCGCACTCTTGGTCATCCCATCCGTTCCGAGCTGCCAACAGCTCAAACTGAGCGCGGTAAGCCTCCCAGGAGACCTTGCCATCAAACTCCTGAGGCTTCTTTCTAACAGGCGAACCCAGCAGACTCATGGGGCTGGCGGAACTTCTTGCGGGATAAACTCAGGCGAAGCAGGGCTCAAACTACTCCGGACTTGCGTAGGAGAAGCATCTTGGGTACAACTAGCCCCTGGACGCACTGGCTGTCCGTTTCCAGCCAAGCAATCTTCAAGGGCCTTCACTCTGTCACTTACATCACAAACTGCCTGTTCAGTACGGTTCACCTTTCCCTGCACTTCTAATATTTCTTTGTGTCGTCTCTCGTACCACCTCCATCTCTTGTTGAAGACTTGTGTGTTCTTTCTCCACTTCTATCAGGCGTTGTCCCAAGTTCGTGGTCACATCAATCATTTCTCTTCGCACTGATTCACTTCCATCTTGTACTGCTTTTAGCTGTAGCTGTAATCCTGTGAAGCGATCTTCTAGCTGTTCTTTGAGTTCTTGGAGTGTTCCTTCTTGTTGTTGCTGTGCTCTTTCTCGTTGTTCTTTGAGTTCTTGGAGTGTTCTTTCTTGTTGTTCTTTGAGTTCCTGGAGTGCTCTTTCTTGTTGTTGCTGTGCTCTTTCTTGTTTCTCCCCATGTAGTCTCAAGGCTTCCAAAAGTTCAGTCAACATGTCGTCCCTCTGGGCAGCTTGGGAACGAGTCTCCATGGCGAAAAAACAAATGGCTACACTCCTGACACCAGTGTTATGCCGGACGTGTTACTTGGGTTCCGTGTCGCCGTCAGGAGACTCCGTGGGAGGGAGATATGTAAACACTTTGCACAGCTTCTGTAGTTTAATATTCTTCCTTCGTAGTACACTTCACTCTGACTCTTCACTTACCACTAGCTTACTATTACTGGGACTGGGACTCTCTCGCCCTCTTCTCCTATATATATCCAGAACAGTACAGTCTAGAATGTTACAGTATATTTTAGATCATACAAGAACATGTAGCAAAAATATGTGCGAGCTGGCAACACTTCCCGCCTGGCGCCTGGCCGCCCCCTGTGCGGACAGCTCGCCTTGCTCCTGCCCCTTGCTCGTTTCCCAGGAGCCTTCTAGAGGCCTATGGTCGCCGGGGAAGCTTCCAGCACAACATATATATATATATATATATATATATATATATATATATATATATATATATATATATATATATATATATATATATATATATATATATATATATATATACAGAACAGTACAGTCTAGAACGTTACAGTATATATTATATCATACAAGAACATGTAGCAAAAATATGTGCGAGTTGGCAACACTTCCCGCCTGGCGCCTGGCAGCGGGCCCCGCGGGGCGCGGGCGGAGCCTTGCTCCCCGCCCCCATGCTCGCTCCTCCCAGAGTCTTCCAGAGGCCCATAGATCCCATAGATCCAGCACAACAGTAACATAAGTTTTGCCACGATGAAATATACACAAATAGATAAATATGAAAGCTCACGAAGTCACAATACGTGATATCACCTGCTTTGCTCAGTAAAAATGTGCTATTTCAGGTATCTGATACCCTCAAAATGGCGGGCCTGCTGCCTGGGGCCTGCGGGCTACAGCCTCAACGTTGCCAGATTGTCGTACTCAGCCGATTATATTTCCGACTTCCTACGCCAAACTGTCTTCTAGGCTCCAATAACGAAATTGATTTATAGTTATCGTTAAAAGAGTTAAATTCTGATGTTTCTTGGTAATAGTTAGGCGTCAGAAACCGGTAAATACTATGCTCTGAGTACGACAATCTGGCAACGGTGGTTATACGTATTTGCGTACTATTGGTCTGTTGTTTATTCAATGTTGTGTTAAAAAAAAAAAATTCTCATAATTTTAGTTAGTTTTTTGGTTATAAGGATTCTTTACGAAATACAGTTATAACGCTACCTCCTCTACCTTATGAAACGTCCTGAATCCTGGATCGGCTGTCTGCCATATATCGATGCTTACGTTTTCTCAAATTTCATTGACTTTCATTTTCTACAACTTTAAAGGAGTAACTAATCCTGTCATCAATATCGTTATAGATAGAGAGATAGATAGATGGCGCCACTATAAACACTCGCCTGCGCCAGAACGGGCTGGGCCGACCATCAGGCCCCACCTGGAAGAAGCTTTGGGCCGACCATCAGGCCCCACCGGGAAGATGCCTACCGGCGCAATAGGCAATCAACGTAAAAAAAAAAAAAAAAAAAAAAAAAATTGATATATGGTAGACAGCAATATTTCTCAGCATACTTTTTCTAACATATTTATCAAATAATTATATTACTGTATACTATTTGCCAACTCAACAGCTGCCTAATTTAATTACATATCCTTAGCTATCTAAAAAGCACAAAATCTGACTATGAATGAGTGATGAATGAGTGACAAGATTAATAAATAATGGTTTTCTAATACATTTTATATGGCGAGAGTGAACCAGATTGTATACGCGGTGCATTGTGGGTAAAACAAATGCTTAATAAGCTATTCCTATTATAGCCGTTGAGCCACTGTAACACCCTTATACAGCACAAATCACCATTTTCACTGAGCACGCTGCGGTGAGAACACAGTAAATTGAACCAGTTTCCGGCCCAGCACCATTTGTGTACACGTGTGACGTCATCCGCGGTGCATTGTGGGTAAAACAAATGCTTATTAAGCTATCCTTATAGTATACTGTATAATCCTTGGGCGTAAACCAAAACTCTGAACCCATGCGCCAGTTGATTCAAAATTTGACGCGCTCCCCGGAAGACCCTGTGCCCTTTGATCCTGGTAAAGAGAATGGGAGGTAGGTTCACACCGGCCGCTCCGCGCAGGGTGTGACGTCACGTGAAATAAAGTTGTAGTTGAGTAGATACCGCGCGCTTGACTGGCGTATATGGTCGGCAGCAGGCCGCCATATTGGTACGGCAAAGATTAGCGCGGACGTCTAAAGAAACGTGTAAATTTAAAGGTAAAGAGAATGACAGGTAGCTTGCTCTATACTCAGTGATGGAGATCTAAGGTCTGTGACCAACACCTAATTTTATACCAGTGTTTATTTCTTTTACGGCATGTAGAGGCTACACAAAAAGCCAACAGAATCTGCTCGAGAATAAGTATTATTTTTTATATTACATATTTCCATCCATTTCTTTCTAAGTTCTTGATCTCTTGGCAGCCGATGAAACCGTATATTACTGTTTCCTTTCACCGAAACTGATCGACAACCGCGCACAATACACACACACACACAAAAAAAAAAGGCAAATTGAAAGAAAATACACTTTAGCTAAGTTTCTCATTGAGTGAGCGAGGAGCCAGGTCAGGAGGCTGGTGCACACGACTGACCCCTCCTCCATGCCGGGCATGTCCGGACCCATCAGTCCTTCTTTCACCTGACGTCATGCGCAGAAGAGACAAATTTAGGTACCCCCCCCCTAGTGAACCTACCTTTCATTCTCTTTACCTTGACAGAAGGTATAATAGTAATGGACATGGATAGGATTTTAGCAGGGACTCTCTCTTTGTCAACGCAATGTTAACTTCAGATGATCTCCTGAAACACTTTTCATCTTCATGAAAACGTAAATTGTCTCAGTCATAGCCACAACGGTATCCTTACGGCAAATATCGTGACTTCGGTGCCTGAAGGCATCAAATATTCGATGTCTCGTAGCCATGGAGTAAGACAGCGGGCACGAGCGACTGGAAGACACGGATCATTGTCCTTCGCACAAATGGCGACAGTGTCATGCACTCGTGATGAGCGAGTCTTTGACAACGTGGGCCAAGCCAATCCGCTAATTTACAATGATTTTGGCTGCTTTCACTTAGTGGCTGCCCTTTCGTCCTGGCCGATAAATGGGTATACCTGAGGAAACCTGGGGAGCTAAACTGTTGGAACCCGGATGTCACAATGGCCCTGTCCCGGGGTAATGGGTTACCACCCGCCATGCTCATTGGCTTATGTGACGGAGATGAACACCGAGGCCACGCGCAGCTTTAGTGTAAGTTGCCAAGTTTGTTTTGACTCAACACACAAAAAGTACATATAATGAAAATAATTAAAAACAATAACAATGAAAATTAATATAAATAAAATGGAAATAACATAAATAAATACCAAAATAAATATAGAAGAAAAAAGCCCACACACTTGTAAGGCAGCACAGGTGGCCGCGCCGCGCCGCGCTCCGCCCACATGCAGGTATTTAAAGGGCGACTCCGCCAGGACAGCCACACTGCTGCTGCGGCCTGCGACTCTGCCACGACCACGCCCGCCCACTGCAGCACGACCACCAGCTCTGTCTGTCTGTTTGCCAGTCACCGCAGAGATCACCGACACCAGGTGAGGCCGCAAGTGCCTACACACACAAAAAAAGTTGGAAAGCAAAAGGTGTGATCAGCAAGGTAAGCGCTGAGCCTGAGGACTTATCACAGTCTTGGCCGTCCAACACGCCCCATCAGGAGCGTCTGTGCTGGTGCTGTGGTTTAACGTAAAAAAGAAAAAGGCATTCCAAAAAACTGCCATCCTCCCCTCTAGGCTTAAGTTCCTTTAGTTGCTCTGACCACATGACCACTAAATTCGTTTCGTTACTCCTGTTCACCTAATCAGTACAATCTTTCGTGCCAAGCTATTCTTTTCATCTGTTTATTGAACCTTTTATCTGCCTTGTATCCATTACTGCATGTCCTAACTTTTTTATGTAGCTGCACTACGAATACCACACTGTCAACCACTGTTTCTGTTTCTCTCCGCAACCATAAGCCGCGATGAGGACTGCGCTTATAGTAGGACTGCTGACACTGCTGGCTCTGGACGTCTGTCAGTCCAAAGTGAGTATGATTTGTGGTCGAGGTGTTCTTGCATATACACACGTCAGCTACAGTGAAACCAGATTAGGGAGATCGTGTTTGCGATGGCTCCATCGGGCCCTTTCTTCACCGCCACTCTATAAAACAGTACCCTGCAGCACCTATATCTTTTCCTCTCATATATTACCTATAGCTAACATATGAGAGGAAGAGATAGGTGTTGGGACTATGTGGCAGAGCGGCGGGGAGGAAATAAGGACTCGCAGGAGGGAACGCAAAAACGATTTCGCCAATCTGGTTAATTTCACAAAAGGTGTGGTATAAGTCTATTAAGTCTCAGGTTATGGTCTCCTGCACAACGCCAGTAACAGGTTCGAAAGTTTTGGCTGACAGACTATCTGGTTGACTCCCTCGTCAACGTCCAGACCAGCTGCTACTCTTCGGCGACAGTTGTAACGCCATATTGTGGGAGAAGCTCAGCTCCGTAGTAAAGATTGCGAGTTTTTTCTTTCTTTAACACTCAGGCTGGTGGTGAGAAGCAAGGGGATGGGTCCAGGACCGTTGATGCCGACACGAAAAAACTTTTTGATCAACGAGACCATCCACTGCGGAGCTACAGCGAAGACATGAGGCCTAGACTGGGTAAGTTGCGCCCCTTAAGGGAGATTGGCTGTCGTAGCCACATTTTTTCCAATAGAATTTTGAAAAAAAGTTCTGTTGAAATCTTAGGCTAAGGCCTATCTATGGAATATATTATATCCACTCATTATGATTTTGACTTTATTATAATGACAATATAAAAAAAAAATAATAAAGGGGGCTTCTTACCCCGCATGTGGGGTAAGAAGCCCACTGGGTAGGCATTTTACTCCACTCTGGTTTACAATAATAAAACTCACAGAAACATAAGAAAAATATTTTTTCCACATTATAAAAAATATAAAATGTATTCACTTTTTGAAAACTATACCCTATAAATCTCTCTTGATGTGAAATATAGGAACACAGTCAAATTTGTGTCTCCTAATGAATAGAATGTAAAACTAAAGAATTAATTAATTTTCTAAAAGGTATCCCCTTCTTTTAGACAGGTAATATTAAACTAGCTTCCCTTTCTTCTGAATTTTTGTAACTAAAGGAACATCTTCTTTCATGAAAAATATATGGAACTTTGATAAGATTTGATCAAATATGTCCTTTCTGTTGAATATTGATATCTGAAACAGTTAAAAATACCAACTTCCTTATAGTCTCTAACTCAAAAGTGTTCACTTATGAATGCCTTTCAAAAACTTAAACATGCAGAATGCACAACTGGAGTAGGCCTAGATCTGTATGTATGTCAAAACTATGAGTCTGATTAGGCATTACAGTATTGCTATTTTTTATTTATCTATAGCAATACTGTAATGCCTTATCAGACTCGCAGTTTTGACTTACATACAGATCTAGGCCTACTCCAGTTGTACATTCTGCATATGACCAATTTCTACAACCCTGACATTGGACCCATTTTTCTGAAGGTCTGCTATTAGCAAATGGTTCCCCACACACCAAACAAGGCCATTCATCCTCATCACACGAAGCTGGAGATAGAGTTTTTTTTCTTTGTTGCTGATAATGGGGTAAAAGGCCCACATGTGGGGTAAAAGGCCTCCCTGTGGGCAACTTACCCCAAAGGCACAGGGGGCCTCTTACCCTGGCAACTCATATATACACAAAATGTCACCATCTTTCCTACAAATAAGTAGGCAGAGTATAATCACATGCAATATGGTATAGACATCTTAGAGCAAGTATCCATAGACATCAGGCTAACTCTACAGTTCTTTGTCGTTAATTAGGTATCATTAAAATCACTGAAAACTTACAAGAAATTAGACAAAAAGAAGAAATGTCCCTTTGTGGCCAGAGCAACTGTCCATTGTTTACTCCAGTAGTTCCTGTGAGCAGAGAGAGTTGGCGTTGCCTACTTGATCATGTGACTGCTTGAGAAAAAAAAAAAGACAAAACCAAGGGGGGCCTTTCACCCCAGGGGGCATCTTACCCCACCTTACCCTAAGTTTTCATCTGATACAAATTGTCATGAACAAAAAAACACACACAAAAAAAAACATGTCATTCACTTAGACAATGTTTGAAGCACGTCCCAAAAGTATATTTCGAATAAGTGTATTTGGGCCCACCGGGTAACTTGACTGACCACCTAATGCCGCGTTCAGACATGTGCGCCTTGCGCATGGTTGCCGTGCATCTTCCGATGCCTCTACGCATGCAACACGCACTCTCACGCATGCCTCTTCCTCGATGGATGCACATGCCTCTTTCTGCTCACACCTGGAGTGAAGCACACATACTCGTTTCAGTCGTCAAGAAAGTTTCTCTGCCAGGCCTTGTTTCTTCTTCATCTAGAATGAAGAGAAGTGACTTGTAGAGGAACCAGGACGGCTTTGGAACACCATCACCATCGGAACCGCTCTTCGTCTTCGACAAGTGTTCCTTGTGCACTCGTCGGAAGTACGACCGAAGGCTTTTAATTTTGTTCAGGACTGCCTCCGACGTCCCTATTTCACATTTATTTTTGAGGAACTGTAGAGAATCATTCCGTTTTACCCTGTCTTTATAGTCTGCAGAGCAAGCCATCCACAGACAAGTAGATGAACGATAATCCTCAATATAGTTTATACTTTTGTCATTGGACCAATCCTCCATATACTGACAATACAAAGGAGGATCTGAAAATTAGAAAACACGGCATAGTAAACCGTACGTGGTTGACGGGCGACTGTTGCGCACGAAAAGTTGCACAGGTCTGAACGCGGCTTAACATCACGTCCACTCACAGGGGTTGCAGTAATGCCGGTGGGTCCTGTTTTAGAAGGAACCCTGAAGGATGCGACGAAATAACAGACACGGAGAACTTATGTAGTGCCGGCTGCCGGTGCTGCACGGACACCGTGGACGGTAACAGGGCCAAGGACGGTAACAGGGACGGTAAGACACACAAATAACCATCAGCGGATCTTCCTCGGCTGGCGGCTGGTTACTGTTCAAACTAGGCAATGATGCAGCAGTGCCTACATCACCTCAGCTTGAAATGAAGCATGTTCTTTATTATGGATATTCCCCGATCTCAAATAAGAATAACGTCCTCCTTCACTCGCCTTATTCATCTTCACAGTAAAACACTTCAGTCTTTTCATGATCCCTCTCACAACGCGCCCATCGCTGGAGTAGGCTACACCCCGAACATTTCCCGAACCTTCCTCCCAAAACACACCTACGTGTACTCCTCTACATGCTGCCGCACTTGTTTAATTTACTCTCTCCTTCATTTTTCAGCTTGTTCAACAGGCCCGTGTGGTACTGCAAATGGCAGCTGCAGGGATAGCTGCATGAGCGGGGAATACCCTAACGGAGAATGTGAATTAACTTGCTGGTGAGAGCTTGGGAACTTTCTTTGTTGTCTGTCAGTGTGAACGCTAAGTATATAGTGACATGACTGTGTGTGTGTGATGTTTGTGTGTGTTTGTGTGTGTGTGTGTCCACGGTTTGCTGCTTTCAATCTTTTGTTAATGAGGGCGCTTTTATTAATGACGCTGTAGTTTATATTTCTGTTGGACTCACGGTGCAGCCCCCTACCCCTTACCCCAGGCTCCATTTGGCAATCTCAATCAGGCCTGTAATTTTCGCAGACCTTTGGGGGGTGCTATATAGACTCTAGCGGGGTTCATAGGTTCATGAGATGGCTAGCGAAGCGAGCACGGGCAGGTTGGGGAATTTTTTTGAAAAAATAAGCACTTTTAGGGACATTTTGCCGCTTTAACAAACAGTGGCCGTTATAGAAAACACCGAAGAACAGAAAAGCCGCTATAGAAAACAGTGAGGGTTATAGCCCCCCCTAGCCCTCCAAGAAATAACGGCCCGGTCAATGAAGGCAGGGTGGACAGTAGAGAGGATGACAAAGGTGATCAACGGGTTAAGAAATTTGCCTTCTGAGGACAGACAGACATTTGAATTGCATCCTCTAGAAATTAAGGCGGAGGGTGCAAGGGGACTTGATCGCAGTTTACAAATGGATGACGGGCTTCAATAAGGATGATGTTAATAAGGTTTTGGTGGTAAGGTAGAGCCGGGTAGGACACTTAGCAATGGTTTTAAGTTGGATAAATTCAGATTCGACATGGACAGGCAAAAATTGGCTGATCAACAGAGTGGTGGGTGAGTAGAATTGGCTTGGCAGTCATGTTGTGAGTGCCAAAACGACCGATACATGCACCCAAATGAAGATTAGATAAATTCATATAGATAGTGAGGCTAGGTATGGTTAAGTTCACAGGAGCTGCCCTGCATAGGCCTACCGACCTCTTGCTGTCTCCTAATGTTCTCATGTTATTATGTGGGTGATCTTATTCTGCCATTCAGAGTAGGGCGAAAAAGTTAATCAACGGCGAAGGGACGTGAGCTCAGCATTGCCTCTGACGCTTGATGACCACATAGCCACCCTGCAGAGCTTCAAATATCTGCGGCCACCGCCTTCCCCTGATTTACAATGACCTACGTTCCTCTGACAGGTGCTGTGAACCTTGTAGTCAAGATGGAAGCTGTTATGATGGCCTCTGTGTGGCTAACTCCGCATGCTCTGCAATAACCGAGTACGCAGCTGGGAGTTGTGGCTTGGGCGCGTGTACCTGCTGTATGACCTGCCAAACAAGCGACGATTGTGCGAACGCCGGAGGTCAATGTATCAGTGGTACTGCTACGTGCGGTACCGGCACGGCGCCGAGCTCTCAATTTGGCTGTGACGATGGAAACTGCAAGTGCTGTGAGCCAGTAGTAAGTCAACGCCAGCACTTAGACGCCCGTAGGAGTCACGCACTTTAACTTTGCTTATGTTATATTACTAGGCTTTCTTCAGTTCAAAGTTCAGTTTTGACGGTATTTGAAGCGGGACACTTTCTACATCTACTGTTATCAACCATTACTTTTTCCAAATGCAAGGCGGGATGTCAAGGATACTTTTATACTAAAAGATACACCAAAAGTTGTTTCATGGCATTCTTTCCCTGGTGATATACAAGGCAATGTAGTTTTTTTCTCTCACCTATAGTATATTCAACAATTGATAAATATAATTATAAGCCTAGAGTAATCCAACTCGGAAATATTAAATAACTTTGGTGTGCTATTTTGTTGGTTGAGAATGAGATCAGCAAAGACTGGGTCATAAACAAACAGGAGAATGATTTAATAAACAGTCTTGGTGGTGTGAATACGACAGAGCTTCTCAGAGCTTAGAGAAACATGTGGATAAAAGACTTACGAGTATGATAACTTGTGGATGGCTTTCAAGATTTGCTTTGTATGGACTGACAATTATTTCCCTTGCCTATTCCTAGCTCAATACCTTCCCTTCCGTCCTCTACTTGCTTTTATCCCCTTCCCCCACCTTTCTCCCCTCAACAGTGCACTCCCAGCAGCGCTTGTGTTGATGGCCCCAACCCGGGGAGATGCGTGGATATCAACGAAGATTTTTGCGACGCTGGAGATGAATACCTAACAGATGATGGGTGTGGAAACGCTGACTGCAAGTGTTGCAAGACCTGTGGGCCAGACTATTCGTGTGCCCGTAAGAATGGGATATGCGTCAACCCAACTCAGCTACCTGAACCGACACGCAATCCTCACGGTGAGTTATGTCTGTTGAACTCCCTAGTTCCTATACCTCAGGATAAGACATAGAATTGTACAGCACTAATCATGCAATTAGCTCTGCAGAATTTCCGAGCGTAGGGAGATGTGGGTTGAGGTATGAGTCGTTCAAGTCCCAGGCAAGATGACTGATGGGATACGACGTGGATTCCAGGGGTTGCCTTGTAGTTAAGGGACTGGGACTGGCAATTTTTGTTTGCTCTTGGCCTTTCTGTTCAATATGCTTCTCAACATAATAACAAAGTAGGAGCGCAGGTCTGAAGGTGTGCCCTCGTCGGTGGCTGATTGCAAAGAAGCGCCCTGGCGAATTCAAACTCTTCAAGCTAAGTTTGCCTTGGTCATCAACTCATCAGACTATAATCGAATCCTTCTTCACTGTGCTTTCAATTAACCTTGCTTACCTCATGCTTACCTTACTAAATCCGAATTGCCACTACCATTCCCTTGTTCTTAATTGAACATCACCAGATTAATAATGATATACAATATGTATACAAACTTGAATGCTTTCCACAGATCTATGTCCCGCGGGATATCGTCGTTATATGCCAGGCGCTTGCGGCACTGATGCCTGCATCTGCTGTGTTCCAAGGGTGAGTAGTCGTGTGTGTGTGTGTGTGTGTGTGTGTGTGTGTGTGTTCATACTAGCTACCTACTTTTGAGTGATTCACGCCCTCTCTTCCCTTAGCCTCAATCTGCGGGGTGAAACTGTGACCCTGAGCCACCGCCACCGCCTGCACGACCGCCGCCCTGACCGAGGACTGACCCTGCCCTGACCTGCCCTTGACCTGACCCGCCTCACCTTCATGCACGGACTTCCTGCACGTGCGCCGTGCACGCTGATCCTCTGCAGAGTATTCAATTCTCCTTCTTGGGCTTGATGCCAGAGCACCCTTCTGCAAAGAAATAAAAAATTTAAAAAAAATGCACAAACGTAAATAGAGAGATTACAAAAAATTAACATTTCAGCAGACATGAATTTTTACTTTCGAAATTCTATGTATGTTCAGCTCGCAATATGTGTGTACCAGCTGTTCAGAATTATGCTGCAAATAAAATAAAAGCAATCCTTAAAAGTTTTGATGGAGGCAAGTACTAGCATAGAGTCCTTCAGGAAGGTAGGATATCCTGTCCCCTTTATCATCAGAGCCTCAACTCCTAACGATACTGCTCTAGGATTACTTTCTATGCATCTTTAAGGAGTTGCAAAGGCCGAGAATTCAGTGCCATGTTTCCAAGCTCATCTGTCACATGCCAAGACCTAAACTATCAGCTCCGGTTTTATCTACAAGCAAATTTGAAGCAAGTCAATGCACTGGTCCCCTTTGTCTATCTGATTCTTTAGTTACTTTCTTACATCAAAGGAAGCAGTCAAAGGCAGAAACACATGTAAAAATCAGGAGAGGGAAAAAAGACCCCCAAACCAAGTCAATGCACTAGTCCCCTTTGTCTTCTTTAGTTACTTTCTTACATCAGAGGAAGCAGTCAAAGGCACACACAAACGTGAAAATCATCAGGGGGGAAAAAAGATCGCAAAAGTAGGCTACTGCTCCTCAAACGGGTAACTGATAGATAGCCTAAGTCCGAGTCAACACTTTAGTCCCCTCTGTCTATCCGATTCTTTAGTTCCTTCCTTACATCAGGGGAAGCTGTCAAGGGCAAAAACACACAAAAACAAACAGGGGAAAAAAAAGACCACAAACTACAGCACCCCGAAGGGAAACGTGTGATAGATTAGTCCAAGTCAACGCATTAGTACCCATTGCTTGTCTGATTCTTTAGTTATTTCTTACATCAGAGGAGGTTGTCAAGGGTAAATTCACACACAAAAATAGCAACAGGAAACAAAACTCTCTAAACTACAGTACCCCAAACGGAAAAAGTGTGATAGATAAGTCCCAAAGATTAACCAGAAACGGATTTGATATTGAACTCTCCGCTTAAGGACTTTCATCGCCAGCAGAATTTCGCATCACACTGTCACTATATCACCCATAGGAATTAACCCCGGAAAAATACACGAGGGAGTAGACTTGAAATTTCCCTCCTATGGCTCCTGAAAGTCTAAAATCGCCACTGGGAACTATTAATAATTTTGAAGATGGACTCAACGGAATTTCCTGACCTATTCTTGTGTGTTAGGCAGAGGAACTAACCCCGGGTAAATACTAGAGGGGGTAGACTGACTGTGGCGGGGGAGAGGTACTTAAATACTCCCTCCTATGGCTCCTGAAAGTCTAAAATCGCCACTGGGAACAAATGATGTTTTTCAAGGTGGACTCAGCGGAATTTCCTGACCTATTCTTGCGTGTTAGGAATAGGAACTGACCCCGAGTAAATACAAGAGGGAGTAGACTGTGTTGGGGGCGAGGGGCAGTTAAATACTCCCTCTAATGGCTCCTGTAAGTCTAAAATCGCCACTGGGAACTAATGATATTTTTTAAGGTGGACTGAGCGGAATTTCTTGACCTACTTGATTGATTGAGTTGTAGGATCATGTCGCCGCAACTGCAGTGGTCATATGGCTCTCGCGGAAATTGTCTGGGGGGGTGGGGGCGCCCATGGGTGGTAGAGTGGCAAGGCAGAGGAAGCAGTTCAAGGGCAAAGAAGAAGGAAACAATAATGAAAAAAAAGCCCGCTACTCACTGCTCCTACAAAAGAGTTAAGAGTGGCCGAAAGACAGGTCAATTTCGGGAGGAGAGGTGACCTGTTTTCTACTAAAATAGAGGTTTAAATTACACAAGAGGCCTTAAACATCAAGTGACTAGTTTAAGTCTTTCAAAAGAATCATTACCTGATTTTCTGTGTATTTTATTTCCCTTGGGGTCCAATCAACCCCCAAAGTATGGCAAGTGGCAGGATTTATATGATTACTTATCTAGGGTTAATTACCGTAAATCCCCTGCGTTCTTTCTTGGCAAACTATAAATACACAGCAATACAGAAACTGATATTGTTTGTATAAAAAATATAATGGATATGTTTCTTTCTCTACACAAGACGAAAATAATGCCGATATGACGGTACTTGACAACTCGGGTGGAAAAAACACGTCCTTGCATGAAAGTAATGCAAATTTAAGCAGAAAAAGGCTCCGAAAATATTTCTGCTTGCATTGCTGCATGTCCTGAGTACCTGCATTGGGTGTGTCCGTGTCTCTTTCGATGAAAATTTGGCCAAGAACAATTTGAGGGCGTGCACATGGCTTCTGACGACAGTCCTATACCCATGATGGTGCTAAGTTTTGTTTACATCAGCTGAGGGAAATGAGGTGCAGTTCACGTTAGGAGACGTCACTACTGGGTGGTTAGAAAATAATGTAGGAGTCAGACAAGGCTGTGTGATGTCCCCAACGCTTTTCAACATGTACCTCGAGGAGCTGATAGTGAGAATTAGGAAAGCCGGGAAAGGAGTAGAGATAGGAGGAGAGAGGTTAGGGTGCCTGGCTTACGCTGATGATGTAGTGTTGATGGCGGAGAGGAAAGAGGAGATGGAGGAGATCCTGCACATAGCTCAGGCATATGGGAGGGAGTGGGACCTGAAATTTAGTGAAAGAAAATGTAAGGTTATGGAGTTTGGTAGTGGAGGCAGTAACCAATGGGTACTAGCTGTACTGGCATGTAGGAGACTGGGGGAGCAAACTGTTGTTTAAAGCAAGAACAGGAACCCTGGAGGTAAACGGCAGGAACAGGGACGGGGGAAACCGGAACTGTAGCTGTAGGACAGGGCAGATAGAAACAGTAGAACACCTAATAGTGGAATGCAGCAACTATGAGAGGCAGAGAGGGGAGTTGGTGGCAGGAGTAGTGATGGTAATAGGCAGAGAGGAGTGGGCTAGGAGGCTGGAGGAGGAAAATGGGGCGATCTGCACGGTGTTGGGGCTGTATGGAGACAAAAAGGAAACGGAAAGAAGAATGGTAAAGTTGGCAAAAGTGTTCCTCGCGCAGTGCTGGGAAAAAAGGGCACAAAGGTCTGAATAAGTGAATATAAGTGGCTTTATTTCAGGTTAGAAAATAACATAACGCTGAAAAGAAAGTTGTGTGAATAAGAAGGGAGGAACGAGAGGAGGAGGACCTAAGAAGCGATACAAAGCGTTACAGGTCAAAAGAAGAAGAAGAAGTGTGTGTGTGTGTGTGTGTGTGTGTGTGTGTGTGTGTGTGTGTGTGTCATCTCCGTGCAGGGTCGGGCGGCAGACTCACCGCCACGGTTTACGGTCGTTTCGCCCACATGTCAGTTCGCCCACAAGTCAGTTCGCCCACAAGTTGAGTCAGTTCTTTTCACAAAGGTCTTATTTCTTTGTGTGACCGTTGCTTTGCAGGGATTGTCCTTGGGCCGGGCGGTACATTGCCAATATGTTACATTTGGCCTTCCTAGTTTGATGTTATAAGTGTATCCAAGATCATCAATAAGCTTGTTTTGACCTCTTTTGGTGCCACCCTCAAATAGCTGAAACGAGGGCATCACAGGAGGGTTAACTTGTACCTCACTTTGCAGGGGTGGGTCATCAAGTGATGCTTCAAGTTCCAGTGAAGAAATACCTTGTTCTTCATTCAAATTGTCTTGCAGATGTACACCAAATGAAGATTCTACTTCAGTTGAAATGCCTTGGGATGTAGCTTCTTCCTTAGTGCACAAAGTACAAGTCCAGTCAACTGTATTGTCAGACCTCACGGCTGCCCAATAATCTCCTCTTGATACACCGGTATCACATTTTCTGTGTTGCCACCTGCAGCAGAACTCTCACTGTAGCCCTTCCTGTCTTGGCCATACAGGAAAACCACACGAAATACAGAGTTCTGGACAGACTGCCATCATGTCAGGAACTGAGTGCATACGATGGCTTTCTGTAATGACGAGACCTACTTTCACGGTTCATTTTTATAATTCGATTAAACTATTTAACTGGTTAACCATTTAACTATAAGAAGCACTCATTCAATCCGTTCTCTCTCTCTCTCTCTCTCTCTCTCTCTCTCTCTCTCTCTCTCTCTCTCTCTCTCTCTCTCTCTCTCTCTCTCTCTCTCTCTCTATTGTGGGAAAACTGACTCTAGCGAGTGTAGGCGAACTGACTCCTCAGTGTGGGCGAACTGACTCCTCGGTGTGGGCGAACTGACTCCTCAGTGTGGGCGAACCAAAGAGACTAGTCTCCTTGGGGCGAACTGACTCCTCAGTGTGGGCGAACTGACTTTGGGCGAAACGACTTTTTGATGTGGGCGAAATGACCGGATACCCACCGCCACACACCCACAGCCTCCTGCCAGACACTCACCACCATGACAGCCTGAACAAGGCCTAGCGGGGCATGCCTAAGCCTAGGTGAAGCTGATCCCACGAGAGGAAGGTAATGATGGAGTGTGTGACCGGCATGGCCAAGACGCCCCCGGCCCTTGGTGTTCCTCCACTATCACACCCGCCGCCCCGCGCGGCTGCTGGGCACCTTACTGAGGTGCCTTGTACTGCTGCTCAGCTTTTTACATGACCATTCCCTGCAGAAAGAGTTAAATGGGTGCCTGCTGTTCCGGTTGAGTGGGTGGAGCATGACACACGCCAGGGGTCAAGTGGGAACAAAGGTAATGCCCCCCTAAGGAGGTGCTGTGTCAGATTTGTATATTTTAAACCAAGGAAGGGTTGACGGGGACAAAGCCCCACCCAACAGGTGATGTTAAATTTGAATAGATCTGTTAAGTTTAGTGGTGGGGCGCTGTGCAATGACTTGCACAGTGTTGTTCTTCAGTAAATATCAGCAGTGCAGTGCTCAGTCTTGTGTAATATTGCACTCATGCCGGTGCACAAGTGCAAAATTAGTAGTTACACCTGCACAGCTAAATTACCTTGATCTTGATCTTGATTTGTAATGCACAGGCCACCCATTCAGGTGCATAACATGCATATTTGTGTTGGCTGTTGGGGGAGCCGGGTGTGTGGGGGAGGGAAGTGAATCAAGTGTAATTGTTAGTGTTGGTGTGTTGTGGTGACAAGTGAGTGTGTATTTGTTTTCTGAATGAGTCTATTGTACCGCAGTCTAAAATCTGTTGAGGGAGGCTGTTCCAGTCATGTATGGTGCATGGAAAGTATGAGTGCTTGTATGCATCAGTGTTAGTGTGATATGTTTGGTATTTATTGGTGGGTGAGTTACGAGTACGTTGGCTGTTTGCGTTGTGTAAGTATGTGTGTGGGTCAATGTCAGTGTGAGTGTTTGTGATCTTGTACATAAGTGTTAGTTTGTGTGCTTGTCTGCGTATGTGAAGAGGTTCCATGTTTATTTGTTGTTTGATCCGTGTTGTGATGCAAGGCGTTCGAGTGTAATTGTTTGTAAGGAACCTTGCCGCCTTGGTGTTGATTTGTTCTAGCCTATCAATGTTTATGTGTGTGTGAGGATCCCACACCGTGGAGTAGTATTCCAGTGTTGGTCTCACAAGTGTGTCATAAGCTACCTAGTGCTTGTGCAAGGTCCTTTCTTGGTTGCAATGCCTACCACTGATTATTGTATATTATTTTTGATAAATTCTTGATATGCTTTGCAAGGGTATAGATATTGGTTATCATGTCAGGCTCTGATGGGTTTGTATTCACCCTAGAAAACATGGAGTGGCAGCACACGGGGTAATTTTTGATAAATCCCTGTGATCCACTTTGTAATGGTTATAGATATTGGTTATCATGTCAGGGTCTGATGGGTTTGTATTCACCCCAGAAAACATGGAGTGGCAGCACACGGGGTAATTTTTGATAAATCCTTGTGATCCACTTTGCAATGGTTATAGATATTGGTTATTACCTATCTGTTAGGCATTTATCCCACAATAATGTGTCCTCAAGGCTCTGTTTTGTGACAGTTGAATTTCTACATTTAAAATTATTGAAAATCACCCCATATCAAAAAACCTTGGCCAAATATTGCCACTGAAATAAATCTTAACCAGTTGATGAAGGTGAACCTTTGTGTTGCAGGATGACGGAAGACACGCCCCAGAGGAAGACGTCAGCCAGGAATCCCCGCAGGGTCAGCCTCCTGCCGGGGACGTGGCAGCGGCAGCAACCGATGGCAAGTCTGGAGAAGCAGGTGAGGCAGAGGTTGAGGCTGGGCAGCTCTGGTCTGTGTTAGTAGGTCAGGAAAAGGCAGAGGCCAAGGGAGTGAGTAGCTCTTTTTCTTTTTTCCTTTGTCCAGTAAATGAAGCAGCTCAAGGGGAAAAAAGCCCACTATGCATTGCTCCTGTAAAAGTTGATAGAAGTGAGTGGTCTGGAGAGTCAGTTACAGGTGGAGAGGTGTCTTGATATTCCCCTCATGAAAGAGTTCATGTCATGGGCAGGAGGAAGCACAGACAAAGGAAGCTTGTTTGTTCCAGAGTGTACCAGCAAAAGGGATAAAGGAATGAAGACGGTGGTTTACTCCTGCATAAGGGATTTGTATAGCATAGGAATGAGACAGAGTAGAAAGTTGTGTGCAGCTTAGTGTGAATTTTTTCTCCTTCATTACTAGGCGGCGTTAGATGTCCAGGCTTGAGGGACAGGATAAGCAAGATCCCTACAATGCAGTACAGTTTACGTGGCATACCATATTGAAATTGCTACATTTGACACACATTTTGTCAGTAAGATACAATCTGATTGACCGATTAGGACCCCAACACACACACACACACACACACACACACACACACACACAGGCAATGGATAATCATTTTACATATCTGATGTGTGCGAGAGAGAGAGAGAGAGAGAGAGAGAGAGAGAGAGAGAGAGAGAGAGAGAGAGAGTTTGTTTCTCTCCATAGGTCATATTGGTGATTGAATGGAGAGTTGTATATGGAGGTTAGGCAGATTTCAGGAAGAATGGAAGGAAGGGAGGAAGAAAGAAAGGAAGGGAATAGGGAAAAAATGAAAAGGAGGAGGGAAGAAAGGAAGGAAAATTTTCAGCTTTCACATTTTGCCAGGGAAGGTAAATGATGAATAAGTGTTTCTTAGGAGCTATATATCATTTGCAAGCTGCTTGGGCTCCTCAAGTGAACCTTGGGTGTTATTTTTTGTCCCCTTTTTCCTTTTCTCTTCCTCACTTTGCTGTCACTGTCTCTCTTGTATTCCCTATCCTTGTCTGATCATTAAGGGAACTTTGGGTCTAGAGCATTGTTCTATTGTACCTTGTTGCCCTCTCAGAAATCTCAATAATAATAATAATAATAATAATAATAATAATAATAATAATAATAATACCCTTCCTCCCTCCCTCCACCCCTTTCCTTACCCTCACTCCACTCCCTTACCCTCCCTTACTTTCCTTCCCTTCCTTACCCTCCCTCTCTCTCTCTCCCTTCCTTACCCTCCCTCTCTCTCCCTTCCTTACCCTCCCTCTCTCTCCCTTCCTTACCCTCCCTTACTTTCCTTCCCTTCCTTACCCACCCTCTCTTTCCCTTCCTTACCCTCCCTCTCTCTCTCCCTTCCAAACCCTCCCTCTCTCTCCCTTCCTTATCCTCCCTCTCTCTCCCTTCCTTACCCTCCCTCTCTCTCCCTTCCTTACCCTCCCTCTCTCTCTCTACCTTCCTTACCCTCCCTCTCTCTCCCTTCCTTACCCTCCCTTACTTTCCTTCCCTTCCTTACCCTCCCTCTCTCGCTCTCTCCCTTCCAATCCCTCTCTCTCTCGCCCTTCCTTACCCTCCCTCTCTCTCCCTTCCTTACCCTCCTCTCTCTCCTTCCTTACCCTCCCTTACTTTCCTTCCTTCCTTACCCACCCTCTCTCTCCCTTCCTTACCCTCCTCTCTCTCCCTTCCTTACCCTCCTTACTTCCTTCCTTACCCACCCTCTCTCTCCTTCCTTACCCTCCTCTCTCTCTCCCCTTCCCACCCTCCTCTCTGTCCCTTCCTTATCCTCCCTCTCTCTCTCTCCCTTCCTTACCCTTCCTCTCTCTCCCTTCCATACCCACCCTCTCTCTCCCTTCCTTACCCTCCTCTCTCTCTCCTTCCTTACCCTCCCTCTCTCCCTTCCTTACCCACCCTCTCTCCCTTCCTTACCCTTCCTCTCTCCCTTCCATACCCACCCTCTCTCTCCCTTCCTTACCCTCCTCTCTCTCCCTTCCTTACCCTCCCCTACTTCCCTTCCTTACCCACCCTCTCTCCCTTCCCCTCTCTCTCTCTCTCTCTCCTTACCCTCCCTCTCTCTCCCTTCCTTATCCTCCCTCTCTCTCCCTTCCTTACCCTCCCTCTCTCTCCCTTCCTTACCCTCCCTCTCTCTCCTTTCCTTACCCTCCCTCTCTCTCCCTTCCTTACCTTCCCTTACTTTCCTTCCCCTCCTTACCCACCCTCTCTCTCCCTTCCTTACCCTCCCTCTCTCTCCCTTCCTTACCCTCCCTCTCTCTCCCTTCCTTATCCTCCCTCTCTCTCTCTCTCCCTTCCTTACCCTCACTCTCTCTCCATTCCTTACGCTCCCTCTCTCTCCCTTCCTTACCCACCCTCTCTCTCCCTTCCTTACCCTCCCTCTCTCTTCCTTCCTTACCCACCCTCTCTCTCCTTCCTTACACCCTCTCTCTCCCTTCCTTACCTCCCTCTCTCTCCTTCCTTACCCTCCTCTCTCTCCCTTCCTTACCCTCTCTCTCTCCCTTCCTTACCTTCCCTCTCTCTCACTTCCTTACCCTCCCTCTCTCCCTTCCTTACCCTCCCTCTCTCTTCCTTCCTTACCCTCCCTCTCTCTCCCTTCCTTACCCTCCCTCTCTCTCCCTTCCTTACCCACCCTCTCTCTCCCTTCCTTACCCTCCCTCTCTCTCCCTTCCTTACCCTCCCTCTCTCTCTCTCCCTTCCTTACCCACCCTCTCTCTCCCTTCCTTACCCTCCCTCTCTCTCCCTTCCTTACCCTCCCTTACTTTCCTTCCCTTCCTTACCCACCCTCTCTCTCCCTTCCTTACCCTCCCTCTCTCTCTCCCTTCCTTACCCTCCCTCTTCCCTTCCTTACCCTCCTCTCTCTCTCCTTACCCTCCCTCTCTCTCCCTTCCTTACCCTCCCTCTCTCTCCCTTCCTTACCCACCCTCTCTCTCCCTTCCTTACCCTCCCTCTCTCTCCCTTCCTTACCCTCCCTTACTTTCCTTCCCTTCCTTACCCACCCTCTCTCTCTCTCTCTCTCTCTCTCTCTCTCTCTCTCTCTCTCTCTCTCTCTCTCTCTCTCTCTCTCTCTCTCTCTCTCTCTCTCTCTCTCTCTCTCTCTCTCTCTCTCTCTCTCTCTCTCCCTTCCTTACCCTCCCTCTCTCTCCCTTCCTTACCCTCCCTCTCTCTCCCTTCCTTACCCACCCTCTCTCTCCCTTACTTTCCTTCCCTTCCTTACCCACCCTCTCTCTCCCTTCCTTACCCTCCCTCTCTCTCCCTTCCTTACCCTCCCTCTCTCTCTCTCGCTTCCTTACCCTCACTCTCTCTCCCTTCCTTACCCTCCCTCTCTCTCCCTTCCTTACCCTCCCTCTCTCTCCCTTCCTTCCCTTCCCTTACTTTCCTTCCCCTCCTTTTCCTTACCCTCCCTCTCTCTCCCTTCCTTATCCTCCCTCTCTCTCCCTTCCTTACCCACCTTCCACTCCCTTACCCTCCCTTACTTTCCTTTCACTTCCTTACCCTCCCTCTCTCTCCCTTCCTTACCCTCCCTCTCTCTCCCTTCCTTACCCACCTTCCACTCCCTTACCCTCCCTTACTTTCCTTCCACTTCCTTACCCTCCCTCTCTCTCCCTTACCCACCTTCCACTCCCTTCCTTACCTTCCTTACCCTCCCTCCACTCCCTTTATTCTTCATTTTATACTTTTTGTCATTCTTTCTTTTGTTATATTCATTTTTTTCATATTTTTTCACCTTTCATATATTTTTCTTTTTTTTCTTTTCCCTTTACTACTACTACTACTACTACTACTACTACTACTACTACCACCACCACTACTACCATTACTACTACTACTACTACTACTACTACTACATAAATGATACCTCCACCCATGTTTATTTTCCCGACACATAATCATGGAGGGCTCCATAGCTTGGAGGTCATTAGCCCCAACTCTGTTCGCTAATGACTGTGGCATCCAACCATATCACTAATACTACCTGACACTAAATCACCTATCATCTATTACGTCTAGATCCCCCTTTCCTTCCCTACTCAAGTCACTCCCGACCCACCCTAATGTCACTCTCCACCACTGAGGCTTCATAGTCCATATTGGAGATGGTGGTGGCTTTTGGGCCAGAGTGTCTGGTGCCCCTGAGACATAGGATGGCCGACCTGAGCAGGGAGAACGAGAGGCGACACCTCATCCAGGCGACAACATGGCTCCTTGGCTGTTGCTTCTTTTCTGAGATTAGTTCCGCGAGGCGTGTGTAGAAGCATAGGGCCCTGGGACCCATCCCGCCGGATGTGGTGAAGACGAGGGGGGTGAAGCTGCCCTGATCCACATGTTGGATTCTTTCACCGTATGCCCTTGTCTTCTCCTGCTCGTTCCTGTGGTGGGCGGCTTGCAGGGGCAGCTCACGGTGACAGGCAGCCATCGGGTCGAATATGCGGATGTCCATGAACGCCCGCTGTCCGCGCACCCAGAATCCGCGGGCACTTACATCAACCCGTGCCTCCTGTGTGGTATTGGCTGTCCTGTACCGAAGGTGTTCGCCGTCCAGGGGAAGCAGTGCCGGCTCGGTAGTGACGTCTTGGCATACCTCCCCAAGCATGCTGGCTGTCAGATCCCTCACTTCATCGTGTCGAATACAGACGAAGCCTCCTTTTTTACATGTCATGGTGTGGGTGACATCATTTGGTGATCATGCACAGAGATCAGGCAGTCCCTCAATCGGCCAGCCATATCTCAGAGCAATGGCGTCGACAAATTCTTGTTTGTTGAGGCTGAAGCCCTTTGCTCTGATTGGTAATGACGTTAGCCAGTTAGAGGCGCCTGCCTCCTCTGCTGTGTGTATTTTTCTACCCATTTCTGTGGACAGGTGGTGTGTAAGACGGTCCAGCTCGTCTTTTTGGGTCTGTTGCCTTTCTTCTGAGATTTTTCTTTTAATATCTCTTATTTCTGTTTGGTCTATCTCGCCCTCTGCCTCCTGAGCGATGATCCTGTTGATGAGTGACCTGGTAAGGCTGATGGAGTTTTGGTTCTCCTTATCTGCCAGCTTCTCAGGGTTGGTGATCCCCATCCCACCCAGTCTTGGGGGAAGTGCTAGTATATCCCTCTTCCTCCCCAAAGCATGATATTTCACCAGCGCCGGCAAGAATACATTCTTGACGGCATTTTCAATGGTCGGAGGTGGACTGATGCCGGGGATGGTGCGCATCAGGAACGTCCACCGATGTTGGATGCCGTGGGTGTACGCTGAATAGGCAGCGTGTGGCTCAGTCTTGGCAATGGCAGACAAAGCTTCTATTTCCTTCACCCATTCAGCTACTTTGTCTCCCACGTACTCCTTCTTATATACCTCTGTCCCAATCACTGCACCTAAGTGTCGTTGTCCGTCTTTTGTCACAATGACGCCACTTCCTCTAAAAGTTTCTGCGGCATGGTCATAATGTTCAGGTTTGACAATAAGGACAGACTTGGTGGCGTTAGGGATGTATCCTATCTCAGGGCCGGCGGTGTTCACAGTGTCCCACCACCCTTTTAAGTCTGAGATTTTACCAGCACCTGAGAGGTCATCCGCATAAGCCACCTGTTTCACCCGTGTTTCTGCGAACGCGATTTCATTTACTACTACTACTACTACTACTACTACTACTACTACTACTACTACTACTACCACCACCACTACTACTACTACCACTACTACTACTACTACTACCACCACCACCACTACTACTACTACTACTATGCCAACAAGCTAGAGGACCTTGCTGCACACTTTGATTCCATACTCTTCCATCCAGTGAGTCATTGTTTCCTGGTCTGTGTGTGTGTGTGTGTGTGTGTGTGTGTGTGTGTGTGTGTGTGTGTGTGTGTGTGTGTGTGTGTGTGTGTGCTCTGTGATTCCTTTATTCATTCATCACACCTTTCTTTTTTATTTGATTCTTCCGTCATTTCTTTTTTCCTGCATTCCTTCCTTCCCTTTGTTCTTTCTTTCTCCTTCTTTCTTCCTTTCTTTCTCTTTCTTTTCTTTGTTCCCTTCCTTTCTTTCTCTCCTTCTTTCCCTCCTTCCTTTTTTTCTTTCCCACTTTTCTTCTACCCAATCTTTCTTTTTCCTTCTTTTCTTCCCTGCCTCTCAATCTGACTCTCTCTTTCCTTCTTTTCTTCATCCATCTGTTCATTCATCATTCCTGTACACTACTAAAACTACTACAACAGAAAACTGCCTTAACTGATTTGGTCCCTATTCACTATACAACAACAGGGTCAGGCCGCACACAACAGCTGCTCCTGTTCTGCTAATAAGTCTCTCTCTCTCTCTCCCCAGGCCACATATGAGAGTGCCTTGCTAGCGGCGGGCAGCACACTGGACCTGGTGGACGCTGTGGCTGCCGGGAGACTTCAGAACGGCTTTGCTATTGTCAGGTGTGTGTGTTAGTCCTTCACCTCCACCTGTGAACGCAGGTAAAAGTCTGCTGTCATTAATGTTAGCACCACTGTGGGTAGACTTTGCATGTCTCTTGTCGGCAGTCAGTGGTATGCTTCCACCTATTTCTGTCCCTTGCCTCAGCCTCTTCAGTGGCCAGTGTTGCCAAGTCCTTTTCAACACACCGCCTCCATGCTCTCCTTGGCCTGCCTGATGGGTGGCAGCCTGGAATTTCCACCCCAACAGCTCTCCCCAATGCCTCACCCTCCTCCCTCCTCGTCACATGTTTAAACCACCTCAGTCTCCTTACTTTCAGCCCTGTACTCAGCTCCTTCACACCCAACAAGAGCTGGAAGCAAGTTCTCTCTTTGTGCCTCAGACCCCCCAGACAACTCTCCTTAATGCCTCACCCTCCTCCCTGCTCTTCATGTGCCCAAACCCCCTCAGTGTCCTCACTCTTAGCCTTGTACTTGGCCTCCATGCATCTAACAAGGGAAGAGAAGGGAAGGGAAAGGAAGAGAAGAGAAGAGAAGAGAAGGGAAGGAGAGGAGAGGAGAGGAGGACACATTATCACCATCTTCATTTACTGTTTAACATCAAGACTCTAACACACACCTCTGTGATTCTGACTGCAGACCGCCTGGCCACCACGCCATGGAGAGTGAGTTCTGCGGCTACTGCCTCGTCAACAACGTGGCGCTGGCTGCCCGACACGCCCTCAACACACACCGCCTCAGCCGCACCCTCATAGTGGACTGGGATGTGCACCACGGACAGGCCACACAGCAGGCCTGAGGTGAGGTAGGAGGGGATGGGGGGAGGGAAGAGGAAGGGATGGAAAGGAGAGAAGGGAAGGGAAGGGAGGGATGGAAAACAAAAGAAAGGGATAGGAAAAGAAAGGGAAGGGAAGGGAAAGGAAAGGGAAGGGAGGGAAGGGAGGGAAAAAGAAGAAGAGAGGAACAGAGAGAGAAAGAAGAAAGAAACAAAGAGAGAGAAGCACTACCATAGCTGGGCACGATAACAGAAAACATTATTCCCGATAACTGATAACTGATAATGGAAAACCTTATCGGTGATAACCGATATTCGTTAACTGGAGACACAAATATAGGCGATAACCGATACCCGATATAAATCCACAATTCCGATACTAGCTAGCGATAAGTCCGACAGGCGAAAACGAAACTGTGTTGATATTTCAAATAAAAAACAGATGAATTCAAATTTTTATTATTTGCATTTTAGAAAACTTACAAAACCTGAAAACCACATGTTGACACGTACCTATGGACGGTAACACTAGAAACGCCTGAACCGGTGTTGTGTTATTTGGCGTCCCCACCGTCAAAAGCTGGCGCTTTTGTTTACAAACACTGGTCTCTTGTGAACTGCGCATCCTCAGACCAGCAAGCGTAGACCTGTACAGTCTCACAAAGATTTTTAAACGTAATTAAGAGTTGCTGGAAGGCTGAATCAGACATACAGTACCACTACCACCATCCCCACTGTTTCTAGAACGACACTCTGTACGAGTTGTATTTATATGTACAGAGTGTCGTTCAAGAAACCGCGAGGATGGTGGTACTGTATGTCTGATTCAGCCTTCCAGCAACTCTTAATGTGTTAAAAAGCTTTGTGAGACTGTACAGGGCTACGCTTATTGGTCTGAACATGCACAGTTCACGAGAGACCAGTGTTTGTAGCTTTTGACGATGGGACACCAAATAACACAACACCGGGTTCCTTCAATACCATGGCATGCTCACAAACGAATATGGAATATCAAATTTGGGGCAGTGAATAATCATTTTGGGGGCAAAGCTTAATGATTTTTCTCTTTGATATACTGATTTTTGAGTAACATAAAAAAATAAGATAGTGTTTTAATGAAGATATTTCATATCCCAAAGTTTTTTCATACAACACTGGGCGCCCGGGCCATGTGTAGGTGTAGGGAGGCGGAAAAAAAGTAGCGATTATCGCTAGTTTGGTTACAAAAGTAACAAAGATACCAATATTATTTAAATAAGTAGCGGATGGCCGATAACCCGATTTTGTTATCAGTGATAAAGTATCGCGATAACTTATCGCGATAACGCCCAGCCATGAGCATTACTGGCCACTGGGACATACACAAAAAATGATGAGATAATGACATTACTTAGCATATAGTGAAGTAATGGTCACTGTCCCCCCCAGAGTGCTGTACTTCTCCATCCACCGCTACGAGCCCGGCAGCTACTGGCCCATCCTGCGGGAGGGCAACTACGACTACATTGGGCAGGCAGGCAGGCAGGCAGGCAGGCAGGCCAGGGCCTTCAACTTCAGTGTGCCGCTCAACACAACCGGCATGACCAACCACGACTTCCTGGCCACCCTTCACCAAGTGTGCTGCCTGTGGCCTACAAGGTGGGTTGTGGGGCTGACTAATACATGGGAAACATTATGACTTCCTGGCCACCCTTCACCAAGTGTGCTGCCTGTGGCCTACAAGGTGAGTTGTGGGGCTGACTAATACATGGGAAACATTATGACTTCCTGGCCACCCTTCACCAAGTGTGCTCCCCATGGCCTACAAGGTGAGTTGTGGGGCTGACTAATACATGGGAAACATTATGACTTCCTGGCCACCCTTCACCAAGTGTGCTCCCCATGGCCTACAAGGTGAGTTGTGGGGCTGACTAATACATGGGAAGTATCAAGCCTAAGCATCTCCAAACTCACTCTTTTGGTGTGGACGTCTCTGTGGTTTGAGATGCCTCATATCGGTTGTGGACTAATGCATCAATTGCCAGTGCTCTAATTTTGCAGTCAGTAATGTAATAGTTTTTTTCCACAACTGTAATGGTGATAATAAATATTTTTTCCAGTACATGAAGTGATTAGTATAGTCAGTGTTATTGCCACACCAGTCTTTGCCGTCTACATTTCAGTCCTGAGTTGGCAACAGTGTTCAGACAGTTTTGTACATCTGAGAGTGATGCTGCATAATTTATTTCAGTACATCAAGTCATTAGTGTAAGTAATGTTGATATATCACCAGTCTTTGCCCTCCACAGTTCAGTCCTGAGTTGGCGACAGTGTTCAGACAGTTTTGTACATCTGAGAGTGATGATGCATAATTTCTTTCAGTACGTCAAGTCATTAGTGTAAGTAATGTTAATATCTCGCCGGTCTTTGCCCTCTACAGTTCAGTCCTGAGTTGGTGATTGTGTAATATTTTTGTCCTCAACTGTACATATGATGGTGTAATATTTTTTTTCAATACCTGAAGTCATTAGTATTATATTATCAGTGTTATTCTCTCACCAAACTTTGCGCCAAAAACTGAAAATGTCTTGATTTACCAGTCATAAACCGTCCAGCCGCTCATGAGGAGTGAAAATGGACGCTAAACAAAATGATGATGATGATGAAACTTTGCCCTCCACAGTTCAGTCCTGAGTTGGTGATCATATTACATTTTTGTCCTGAACCATACATCTGTTAGTGATAATATATTTTTTTCAATACCTGAAGTCATTAGTGTAATAGTTATTATCTCAGCAAGCTTTGCCTCCACAGTTCAGTCCTGAGTTGATCATATAATATTTTTGTCCTCAACCATATATCTGTTAGTGATAATATACTTTTTTCAATACCTGAAGTCATTAGTGTAATAGGTATTATCTCAGCAAGCTTTGCCTCTACAGTTCAGTCCTGAGTTGGTGATAGTGTGGGCTGGCTATGAGGCTGCCCTGGGATGTCCTGAGGTCAGAGCCAGTTGTGTGTGTTGATGTGTGTCCTCTGAGGTCAGGTGCTTAGTTGCATGCTGCTGCCAGGCTGTCTGATGCTACCATACACCATGTCCAACCAATGCAGCTTCCTCAGTCCCTTCACCACATGGCTTTGTGCTATCCAAATCTCTTATGCAAGAGTTTCTGGCTTCTCCATTCTTTCATCTCCTCCTCTGGAACAGCCTCAAGACCTTTGTGTGTATTTCCTCCTGCCTATGACTTGAACACTTTCAGGAGGGAAGTATCAAGACACTCTCTCTGAAAGTGACACTCTCTTCTTGCCACTCAGCTCTGCACACTTTTACAGGAGCAACTCTTAGCATGTCTGATGATTTTTTAATATATTTATTTACTCTTTTTCTATTTACTCATAATGTTTATAACCTGGATCTCGGGGCCGTAGTACTAGACATTTCGCCGCCCAAGTTCACATATTTGACAAGGCTTTCGTAGGAGTTGTGGGCATTTCCTGGAGTAGTTTTATGACCCTGGTGGTAGTTTGGCCCTTCTGTTCCTTGTGTAGTGCGGCGACTAGGCCTGATGAGGGAGCCTCCCATAACCCACTTGGCCAGTGAGGTACCTCTTTGGCCGACTCAGTAAGGAGTGGTTCTCCCATCACGCTGGTCGCGGGTTCAATCCCAGGCAACCAGTGAATACCCTCTCCTTGTCTTGATTAATTTCCCTTGTGTTTCAATACACGCAGAGGACGTGTGGCATGACACTTGAACCTAAAGAAACACTCCTTAGAACCCGACTGGTCCCCTCTTTGACCTTTAGAAATACCTAGTTGATGTGAGAAGCGAAAATGCTTTAGATTACCAACCTCAGAGTTGAATGGTTGTGAATTGGTCTGAGAAAATGCATTGGATGGTCTTTACTTGTCCTGCCAACCTTTCATAGCTGCAAGCACTCTACTGTCCCTCAGAGCACACACACACACACACACACACACACACACACACACACACACCTATGCACAAACCTCAGCATATGATTGGAGGAGGCTAGACTGAACCTGGTGTGCTGTTTGAACCCTAAGCACAACTATTTTCTCTTCTAGTTTGGTCCTGAGTTAGTTATAGTGTTGTGTCTGCTGGTTATGACTCGGCAGTGGGGGATGAAAAGGCAAGTCCTGCTCTCTCAGTCTCTCTCTCTCTTGGCCTAAAGCCTTACTAAAGTCTGTTCACTTAAGTCAGACCCAAGCTGACAACATAAACCTAAGCGTGTTTGCAAGCTGAGTGCTGACTGGCTGCTGCTGTGGCTTCCAAGTTTTCTTTAACCTCTGTTTGTGTTTATCTCACGCAGCACTTTCTGCTAATCTGCACTGCGCTTACGAACACGCTTAGGTTTATGTTGTCAGCTTGGGTCAGAATTTAGTGAACAGACTATAGTTGTGATATATAGGAATTGAGCTACACTAGTGGGCTCTTGTGTATGTGTTGGGGTGGAGGTTGTATGTGTGTGTGTATTTACCTAGTGATATACAGGATGATTTACACTGGTATGGTCCTGTCTCCAAATTTCAGTTTATCAAGTTTAGCTTTAAATTCATGAATATTTTTTGCTTGAACTCAATTTTCTCTACTTTCAAGGTCATTCTAAGTCACAATGTATCTGTGTGTGTGTGTGTGTGTGTGTGTGTGTGTGCCTCTGCTTGTTTGTCTGTTTTTTGTGTGCATTTACTTAGTCATAGTGTTGTGCTGGAAGCTTCCCCCGGCGACCATAGGCCTCTAGAAGGCTCCCGGAGAAACGAGCAAGGGGGCGGGGAGCAAGGCGAGCCGTCCGCGCCCCGCGGGGCGCGGCCAGGCGCCAGGCGGGAAGTGTTGCCAACTCGCATATATTTTTGCTAAATATTTTTGTATGATCTAAAATATACTGTAACATTCTAGACTGTGCTGTTCTGGATATATATAGGAGAAGAGGGCAAGAGAGGGCAGTCCCAGTCATAGTAAGCTAGTGGTAAGTGAAGAGTCAGAGTGAAGTGTACTACTAAGAAAAAAATATTAAACTACAGAAGCTGTGCAAAGTGTTTACATATCTCCCTCCCACGGAGTCTCTTGACGGCGACACGGAACCCAAGTAACACGTCCGGCATAACACTGGTGTCAGGAGTGTAGTGTAGTGTAGCTCAGTTAGCTGTTAGGTCGTAAAGTTTGGTTGGGGTATGTTAAGAGGGGGGGGGTTCCAGGGGGGGGGCACAGCCCCCCCTTGGTTAGCAGGGGGGTCGAGGGGCGCAAAGCCCCCCCCGTTAGCAGGTCGGAAAGTTCGGTTGGAGTAGTTTAGATATGCTCCCCCACCCTAATACCCCGACTTCCTGCGGGTCCCCCAAGATCGTTGGGGGAAGGGGCTGGATCTGGATCCGCTACTGGCTACTGGCTACTTCATATTATGGTTGAGGGACATGTATTTTGTTTTTTAACTATGATAAATGGAGGCGTATTATCGTATGCTGGAGGCGCGGAGTCAATAGCCACAATCACCTTGTATACTGGGAACACAAACCCGTGAAGCAGATTCAGAATATGGTCAGTCAGGATCCACATGTTCGAACAGCTCGGGCAGGAGGTTCGAGAGCCTGCACTTGGTGTAGAACCCGCAGTACTGTTTAAGACGCGGTGTTGGACGGTTCACGGTTAGCCGGTGGTTTTGTTTGTGTCAGTGATAAACAATGAAGATACATCGTGTTTGGTGCCACGGACGCTGCTATCAGGACAGAAACCTTGCGATGAGGCGACAACCTACTGGCACCGGTGCTAGAGTGGGCATGAGTGTGATGTAGGCGGTTTATGTAGGCGCAGATGGCCTCTGGCGCCACGCCAGACGGTGGTGAGGTGAGCATCGTTTGGTGGGTTCACTACGCTTCTCTCCCAAAACAAGCTTGGAGATCCAGTGAGAATGCGTGGTTTCTGTATGGGGAACACTAAATTTGTTGCAAACACTCATTTAAGTGGCGGTGGGTCGAAAAAAATCCCTAAATGTAAGGAATTTCGGTAAAACTAGGGAACAACTACTTCTCCCCCTCCACCACCCCAGCCCCCCCTACCCCCCAAGACAAGCCTGGGGAACTGTGGGGAACCTGGGTTTGGGGGGGAAGCCAAAATCACTGAAAAATGGGCTTTCAAAATATCCCTAGAAAAATCCCTAGATTAGGGAAAATTCCCTGTTCTCGAAAGTAAGGAAAATCCCTACCGTATACTCACATGCGTGGGCTAATCGCTAACCATCCCAAAACAGCCCTGAGCCATGACTCAAAGTCATCCGGGACTCGGGCTGAACATGCCCGGCCCTCAGCACGGCAACCGTTGGGCTGCGCGTACTAAAACAAAAAAAATAACCACGCGTGGTGGACCTGGTCTCACATGCGTGGGGTAATCGCTGACCAAGCATATCATCGCTAACCAAGTGTACCATCGCTAACCAAGTGTATCATAACTAACCAAGCATACCATCGCTAACCAAGCGTACCGTCGCTAACCAAACGTTTGTAGAAAAAAATATATGAAGACCTAGTGATGTTTCATAAGGTAGGTAATGAATGCGAGTTATTTTGCGGCGGCGCCGGCGCCATGCGGCAGCGTTAGGTCGATTAATCCCTTTAGGGAGCTGTGGTTTTGGTGGTCGTTAGCTCAATTAATCCCTGTAGGGAACAGTGGTTTTGGTGGTGGACGGCCAAATCACTGAAAAATGGGCTTTCAAAATGTCCCTACAAAAATCCCCAAAATCGGGAAAAATCCCAAGTCTCTAAAGAAAAGAAATTCCCAAACGTATACTCTTGTAATCTATTCCTATATAACGTAGCAGCCGCCGCAACGGGTCTGTTGACGAGTGTAGGGCCTATAATTAGATGGTCAGCGTAGTTGAACCCCCACCCCACCATCCCAATTGTAGTCGAGCAACTCTTGGGAAATGTCATGTTTCATAATTACATATGGTACAATACTGACGGTTAACCCGTCCACTTCTTGTAAGTTGATGCTAGATCATTTTTACCGAGTAGTTTAAGGTACAAAATAAAACAGATTTGTGAGAGCTGTCATCCAGATCGAACTGACGCTCCTGCTGTTAACTGAAGCGGGAGTGACCTACCGACTGCTACGTATGACCCTGGCCTCCATTTTACTCAAACTCCACTATAAGTATCGCGCACTGAATAATATCCGTTTGTTTTCTGACACGTGCTTGTCACACCATGTGACACTTGACACGCCCGTGTCTTTGTTGGACCCGGTACTGGGATAGTAGTCGGTCCTTTTGTCAACCTACATGCACACCAATAAAGAGGTTAAATACTCAGTTAACACTTACCGAAAGGTAAAGTAGACGGATATTTTGAGGGAGTGAGTGTCGGGCCTTCCATCCATTGTGGCGACTTGAAAACAACTGACTTCAGGAACCCGCCGTTAGGTGCCGGCACTGAAACACCCTCGCGTAGTAACATTTTACGAATGTATTCCTTTAAAATCAGAAAATACAAATAGCTGCGGCATTAGTTGCTTTAATATAGAGAAAAAAATAATATAAAACTCTTAAAAGACCGTTTTTTTGACCGAAATCGTTATAATCCATGCGCGTTTTGGATATTACAGACTTAGGGACTAGTTTCTGTGGTGTAGTATAAGGCAGCTAAGAGGCTCAGTCTGCCAACAGAGCCCTCGTGTCATACAACAACACTGGACTTAGAAATTTTCCAGGCACCCCCACATAATCAAGCCGTTTACGCAGTAAATTGGTACGACCGGGAACTAAAACCTTCACAAATGTGAAGCAAAAGAAGTATCCCATGCAGTACCCATTCTATTTTTTCGGTATATTAGAAGCAGTTGTTAGCTAGAATTTCCCTAGATCTAGGGATTTTTTGCCCACCCCGCAAAAAAAAAAAAACGCGATTGCGACAGATTTCGTGTCCCCCACCCGAAACCCCGCATTCCCACAGGTCCCCAGGCTTGTTTTGGGAGGGAGGGGGGAGTATGGGCAATCACTAGAATTTTACCAATAAAACTATTATTATTTATGTTTTAACACCCGTTGCACTCTGCGGCGTGACACTTTTTCTGACAGAACTCAGCACCCCATTCACCAGTCCTAATTAGCCCTACCTATGGGAGTGGACGTCTCAGAGGGTTAAGTTACTTACTTACTTTGTTGAATCTCGTCGACTACGGACACAGCTGACAGCTTCCCACTGGCTCCTCTCCTCTTTCATTTGGTTGAATATAGAAGAGGGGAAGGAAGGCTCACTCGGAGGCGGTGGGTGAGCGAAGCAACGCACCCCCAAAGGTATGCACGTCGTTAGTAGTTAGGGGTCTTAGGGTCGGGCACCGTGCGTTACATTAGGGCACAAGTGTCGGGTACAGTTGGTCTCGATGACTGCCTGGCCGGGCCAGGTGGTGCTGGGCCGCAGTCTTGGCCGCTCTGCACACCCGCGTCTCGAAACCAGAGGCCTCCTGCGTCATCACCGCCGCCAGTCACTCCAGAGTCACGGCAGACAGCAGCAAGCACAAATGTTCTTCCCGGCGCCAGGCGTGAGGAAGCCGCTGCCTCCTCCGAGCCTCGGCGGTGTCTGTGTCTTCGCGACGGGACGCTAATCCTGCTGCTGCTCGTTCTGTTTCATCGTTGCTTCTTTGATCGTTGCTGAGTGGTGTGCAGTTGAAACTTTTATTCCCATTATTTGTTTGTTGTTGATTTGCATCATCACTTTGTGGGAGTATTGGGTCATCTCCAATCTCTGGCTCAAATTTAAGATCAACGGGACGGAGGTGAACACCGAGGCAACAAAGCACCTTTCCACTTCTGACCTTCTATGTGATCGCCAGTATGGGTTCCGCAAGGGGCATTCTACTGGTGATCTCCTAGCCTTCTTAACTGACTCTTGGTCATCCTCTCTTAGCCGTTTCGGTGAAACTTTTGCTATAGCGCTGGACATATCAAAAGCTTTTGATAGGGTCTGGCACAAATCTTTGCTTTCCAAACTACCCTCCTACGGTTTCTATCCTTCTCTCTGTACCTTTATCTCCAGTTTCCTTTCTGACCGTTCTATTTCTGCCGTGGTAGACGGTCACTGTTCTTCCCCTAAATCTATTAACAGTGGTGTCCCACATGGTTCTGTCCTATCTCCCACTCTTTTTCTGTTGTTCATTGATGATCTTTTTTTCCAAAACGAACTGTCCTATCCATTCCTACGCCGATGATTCCACTCTGTATTACTCAACTTCTTTTAATAGAAGACCCACCCTACAGGAACTTAACGACTCAAGGCTGGAGGCTGCAGAACGCTTAGCCTCAGACCTTACTATTATTTCCGATTGGGGCAAGAGGAACCTGGTGTCCTTTAACGCCTCTAAAACACCGTTTCTCCACCTATCCACTCGACACAATCTTCCAAACAACTATCCCCTATTCTTTGACAACACCCAGCTATCACCTTCCTCAACACTAAATATCCTCGGTCTATTCTTAACTCAAAATCTCCACTGGAAACTTCATATCTCATCTCTTACTAAATCAGCTTCCTCGAGGCTGGGCGTTCTGTACCGTCTCCGCCAGTTCTTCTCCCCTGCACAGTTGCTGTCCAAATACAGGGGCATTGTCCGCCCTCGTATGGAGTCTGCATCTCATGTGTGGTGGGCTCCACTCACACAGCTCTTCTGGACAGAGTGGAGGCTAAGGCTCTTCGTCTCATCAGCTCTCCTCCTCATACTGATAGTCTTCTACCTCTTAAATTCCGCCGCAATGTTGCCTCTCTTTCTATCTTCTATCGATATTTCCACGCTGACTGCTCTTCTGAACTTGCTAACTGCATGCCTCCCCCCCTTCCGCGGCCCCGCTGCACACGACTTTCTACTCATGCTCATCCCTATACTGTCCAAACCCCTTATGCAAGAGTTAACCAGCATCTTCACTCTTTTATCCCTCACGCTGGTAAAATCTGGAACAATCTTCCTTCATCTGTATTTCCTCCTGCCTACGACTTGAACGCTTTCAAGAGGAGGGTATCAGCTGGGCCCATACTTATAAAGCTAACACTTCGTCTCAGGCTCGTCTTAAGAGCCCAAAACGGCCCTGTGGAGTCCTATATCCTGGATGTTAATCTGTGACGCGGCGCGAGTAGCAAAAGTTGGTCCCGGGGAGGCATAAATCCTGGGTCTTCGTCTGAGGCAGCGACCTTCAAATGTAAACATTACCGGGTGTTGCCAGACAGCCAGCGTGCCTCATCAAATCGTTTTACATTCAAACGCTCACTATAGTCTTACAAAACCATATTATTATGGATATGATGTACTTCTATTCAATACTTTCACCATTTTAAGGTATCTTACCCATTAGTTTTCATATGAGATAACTGATCTCGCCGTTGTTGGCAACTTTACTTTCCCCACTACCCGTTGCGGCTGGAGCCCCAGCTAGGGTACACACTCACCTCTGAGACGAGACATAAGTCAAACGCCTTACTTCTTTATAAGTATGGACCCAGGACATCTCTCCTCCCGAATTTGACCTTGCTTTTGGACACCTCTTTTGTATCTTTTTTAGGAGCAGCGAGTAGCGGGCTTTTTTTTATTATTGTTTTCTTTTTTTGTGTGCCCTTGAGCTGCCTCCTTTGTTGTAAAAAAAAAAAAAAGTGAAAGACCGATAGTATGAACACAGAATAAAATTGGACCCCGTACACTTCCCTGGGTTACTCCTCTTTGCAAAAGTTTATGAGTGGAGAACGATTTATCTATTTTCACACAGTAAGTTCTGCTCTCAAGGTAACTCCTCAGATAATCCAGCGCGCCACCCTCAATTCCAATATTCTTGCAATCCTGAAGCAATAGACTGTTCTCCACCGTGTCAAACGCAGCACTCAAGTCTAACAAAATCAGAACACCACACTTCCCTTCATCCATAAGCACAAGCAAGTTGTTTACCACCGAACAGAGAGTAGTTTCAGTTGAGTAAAGCCTCTTGTAGGCAGATTCATTATCCAGTAAAGCCTGCACCACTAGCAAATGCTCCATTAGCTGATTTAAGATCACATTTTCAAGTATCTTAGATAGAAACGTCAAGTTGGATACTGGTCTAAAGGAACTTAAACACTCTGGGTCCAGTTTACTTTTAACGATAGGTTTCACGATCGCTGCTTTCTCACTCTCAGGGAAAGTCTTATTTTCGATACTAGTGTCAATCATCATAGTCATAATATTTAAGAAATCACTAAAGTTTTCACTCTTAATGATGTCACTTATCGGCAAGGGATCGTTATCACAGTACGTCAGGTTCACCTGTGTATGATAGTTTTCACCACAGCCACATCCACTTGTTGAAAGCTTGTTAACTTTATTACAGGGACTGGAGTTTCCACAGCGGATCCATGGTAACCGCGGTCGCCTCTAAAGTTCATGATAACTCTCTCAATTTTCTTGTCAAAAAAAAGTCTAAAAACTTATTTGCCAGCACTTCATCCGAGAAACCATCCGGAAGCTTGTTAACCTTTCTGTTTCCAGTCAAACTATTAAGCACCTTATATAATTTATTGATGCTAGGCCCTGCCTCCATAACCTTATTCCGATAGTATTCTCTTTTCCGTTTTATCACAAGCCGGTTTTCTTTGTTTCTCGCCTCCTGGTATGCTCTTCTTGCCTCATCTGTTTTTTGCCTACGCCACAGTCTTTCTTTTTTCATCTTCTCTCTTTTTGTCCACAGTATTTCCGCATTGAACCAAGGTGCATGATCTCTCAACACTATCTCCTTTTCAATCAGAGGACAGAGGCTGTTATACTCATCTTTAGCTAAACCATTATATAGCTTAACCAGGCAGGTAGCACAGTTTCCACGTAACACCGAGCCATGTTCACAGATTTCACGACAGTTAATAGTAATTTCCTGTATTACAGAGTTAATCAATATTTCTGGTTGAAAATTCTTTCGTAATCTGAACGTAATCTTTTTTCTCTGCACTGCTTCCCTCATGTATGAAATTTCAAAGGTTACCAATTTATGCACCGGGGATATACAACATATTTCATCAACCCCCCCCCCCCCCCCCTTGCATTAGATCACCGTCTATATCGCTGAAAACCAAGTCTAGCACATGACCCCCTAAAGAAGTCATCTCAATGAAGGCCATGGCAGAAGAATTTTCAGGATCATCAGTCCATAGATTAAAGTCACCACAGATGAACACATTTGCACTCACCATATCCACAGACTCCAAAAATGTGCGAAATTCATCAATAAAGACCTCTGCTCTTGTATCCGGAGGTCGATACACCTCAATAAAGGTGCATTTCCTTCTATCAATTTCACGGATGACTTTCACTAATTCAAAAGTATCCCACCTTTCTGATGCTTTTCTCCGAATCTTCTTAAAAGAATTCGAAAGAAAGATCCCAACACCACCACCCCTTCTTGTCTCCCTCGGAACATGTAGAGAGGTACGAGTTACTGGCGTCATCTCACGAATCTTGGCGACGTCGTAGTCATTTAGCTATGTTTCAGTTACCGCTAAAATGTCAAGATCGATCCTTTTCTTTGATGAGATCACGGATATCTAGAGTTTTATTTCCCACAGACTGAACGTTTAGCAGACCATATTTAATCTTTGTATCTGAGGAATTAGTAGCCATGATCCGTTATGTTACGAATTCTCTCAATTTCAGTCTGAAAAACTACACAACACTGGTTATTCGCCGAGTGATTAACTTCAGACTTCTTGTACCTCACACAATTTATACATTTCCCTTCAGTCCCGGGGCAGTCTTTGGCTTTATGCTCTCCTGCACATTTATAACATACTGGGTTCTTACCATTGGCCTTGGCAGTGCATTTGGACTCAATATGACCATATCTCTGACAATGATAACATATAATTGCATGGTATCTGTCTCCCACAGTATACACCCCCCATTCAAGTTTTGTTAAGAACATAAGAACATAAGAACATAGGGAAACTGCAAGAGGCCGGGTGGCCTACACAGGGCAGCTCCAGAATCCCCCCCACTACTCACGATGGGTGAGGTGTAGTTACAAGGGTTACAGGTAGAGGCTTGATCCTCGTTATACCGGCGGTACTATGGCACCCATCCAGTACCCCGTCACCTTACTGCACCCACACCTCACTGCCACCTGTCGTCCTCTTCCATGTAGCTATCCAGTCTACTCTTAAAACAAGCTATCGTCCCTGCACTAACTATGTGATTGCAGAATCTATTCCATTCCCCCACCACCCTATTACTAAACCAATGCTTGCCTATATTTCTCCTAAATCTATACTTTTCTAATTTAAATCCATTACTGCGAGTTCTATCCTGCTGGCTAAGTCTCAGTACTTTACTTATATCGCCTTTGTTGTAACCCTTGACCCATTTGAATACTTCTATCAGATCTCCCCGCACTCTTCGTCTCTCTAGTGAATGTATAAGTTTAGAAGTTGCAGCCTATTTTGATATGGGAGGTTCCTCAGCCCCTGAATCATCTTGGTCATCCTCCTCTGAACTGATTCTAGCAAGTTGATGTCCATTCTGTTGAGGCAGCTCCTTTGACCCTAAGCTCCCGTGTATCTACCCCCACCTAATATCGCTGTCCATGAATTTATCTAGTCTATTTTTTAATGTGACAATTGTATTGGCACTCACCACGTGACTGCTAAGCCTATTCCACTCATCCACCACCCTGTTTGTAAACCAATTTTTGCCTGTGTCCCTGTTGAATCTGAATTTATCGAGTTTAAACCCATTACTTCGTGTCCTACCCGGTTCTCTTACCAACAAAACCTTATGAATGTCTCCCTTATTAAAGCCCTTCATCCATTTATAAACCTCGATCATGTCTCCACGCACCCTTCGCCTTTCTAGAGAATGCAAGTTTAACTGTTTGAGTCTTTCCTCGTATGGCAAGTTTCTCAACCCCTGAATCATCTTAGTCATCCTCCTCTGCACCGATTCTAACATTTTGATATCCATTCTATAGTAAGGTGACCAGAACTGAACCGCATAGTCAAGATGAGGTCTAACTAATGCTAAATATAGTTTGAGGAAGACTTCGGGGCTTCTGTTGCTTACGCTCCTTGAAATAAATCCCAGTACCCTATTTGCTCGATTTCTAGCTTGAATGCATTGTGCCCTTGGACGGAGATCAGAGCTCACTAAGACCCCTAAATCCCTCTTGCACCCAGACCTGCTTATGAGAGTGTTATTTAAGCAATAGTTATGTGAGGGGTTGTTCCTACCTACACTCAGAACTCTGCACTTCCCTACATTGAACTCCATCTGCCATTTATCCGCCCAGTCATACAATCTGTTGAGTTCACCCTGGAGAATATTAGCGTCCTGATCCAACTCAATTACTCTACCGATCTTGGTATCATCTGCAAATTTACTAACATCACTACTAATTCTTGTATCTAAGTCATTGATATAAATAATAAACAAAAGTGGACCTAATACCGAGCCTTGTGGGACCCCACTCGTAACACATCCCCAGTCAGATCTTTTACCATTGACTGAATTGTTAACTAAACATTTAAGTGAGTCTTTAACATATAGCGCAACTCACTGAACTGCCACACACTACTGGCGACCCACCAGCGTCACGTATCCTGCCTAACAATTCTCTAAAACGCCTGAGAAGGTCCTCGCTTGGCACACGATCTATCATGGTGCTTGTAGATTAGCTCTCTAACCATTGGATCACATTTCAGGATATAATGTGCTGTGCCACCACCAGCAGGCTTACTAAAATCTTTCTCAATTTTCTCCTCAACTTGTGGAATCGAGTGTAGGAACTCATTTCTTTTAAGCAGTGTCTCAATTATCTTATCACCAGTCTCCTCCTTGTGCACATTACGATCTTTGGCCTCAGTTTTCCCACGCTTTTAGTCCTGACTTTCTCCACAGATTGCAATTTTTGGGCTGCCTCATTCCTCATATCCTCATCATCAAAGTTCATTATAATATTACCTCCAATAGTAAATCTTGAATCAGTAATCTGAATGCCATGTAATGCTTCAGAAACTTCACCTTTCAACTCTGTAGCCTTTTTATCGTGTTCCGAGGCCTTGACAACAAGTAAATTCTTCTTACCTTTCCTCTTACGTTTGGTGACCTCAGCCCAAGTTGCATCTGCTGACTCCACATGTTCAGCCCGTTGCAAAACGTCCGCCACATCCTGCGCCACCTCCCCCAGCTCCTCCTTCACGCTGACCGCTTGTGACTCAACTTGTTGTTTCACTTCTGATATTTCCTTAGATAATTCAAGCTTGAATTCTTCCATTTTTTCCACAATTTTGGTAGCCAGAGATGTTTTATGAAGGCATGGGTTGCAACTCCAGTTTACTTTATATATATTTTCCGACTTAATTCCAGACAGATGAGCACACTTCACATGACACCACTTAAGGCACAGACAGCACCCTATCCACTTATCGCCTGTGGGATCCGCACAAACGTAACAGAACTCCACCGAGTTCTTGGCTCGGCCAGCCATTTCGATTCAGCGTTTTCGCGAGCAAGGCGCAGCACCTCCGACCCGCGCGGGGACTCACTACTCACTCTGCCATAATTGTTTTAGCATCCTTATTCTTTACCCGCTTGTTGGACTGAGTAAGTGACCTTTGACCTGATGAAGTAAAGTCTGTGTCCACCTCTGCCAGCCATCGCTCGTCAGCACCCCTGACCAGTCCTCCGGGACCCAAGCCACCCCGGGGACAGAGTGGCCCCAACGCCTAGCCTCGCAGCCTCAATGATTAGGTATGTTTGTGCGGCTTACTCGCATTGGCCTGAAAACTATACGACTTCTAACTTGTGGGCTGAACTAAATCATCGCCTATTCGACTAAGTGCTTATAAAGTGCAAAAAGCAGCCTAGATTCCGATAAGTAGCAATATTACTAGATTTACTAGCGGCTTCTCTTGTTACCGCCGATAAAGGACTATTGAACTCTTAATTAACTTCCATAATAAATCAAACTATCGCCTAGTCGACCAAAGCGCTTATAGAACGTAGCAAACCTAAACTCCGAAAAGTAGGATTGATAGATTTTAGCGATTAGCACTTCCTTTCACCTACGATAAAACAACAAGCGACTGGACTCTTAACATCTAGTATTAACCAAACCTTCATTTATTCGAGTAACACAGCGTAGCAGACCTTATAAATTCCCCAAAACAGTACTATTAGGAGAGCCTAGTGATTACCAGCGCCCCGACAATTTTTTCTACCAAATCGATAAAATACTGACGGTGACCGCGAGCCTTTAGTAGCCATCGACCTTAATCCCCCCGGAGCCTTGAAACCTATGAGACACTCTGCTGGTCTCAGCGTGTAACCTTTCAGCTTACTCTGTTAACCGTTCCTCCCGGGCTCCCTCCCTGACCACGCCCTGCTTCTGTATTCCGTCCCATCCCTCCGGCGTGGTCTCGGGGGCCCAGCGCGCGAAACTGCTTCTTGCATTAGCCACACCGCTGCTCCGAGGGGCGGCGCGAGGCGGAACTGTCCTGCTGCTCGTCCGTGTATTGAGGCCTCGCGGAAATGACGATTTTTACATCATCTTCCTGTTTTGAATTCCCCTTTTCTCTCCTTTTCCTGTATGTCATTCATCTGTTGTCATATTCTTTACAACCCTTTTCCGATTTTTCATTGTGTTTTTTGTTTTGTTTCCTTGCTTCCGGTTTTTTCATAATTTGTAACCAATCGACTACTTATCTTCATAATTTCTCTTTCGGTTCAATGTGGAGGCGTTCTCTGGTCTTGTTTCCCTAATGCCTGAGGGCGGAAGCAAGATCGAGAGAAGTGAGCTGCATTGTATTCATATGATATTAATGTCGAGTTTAAAGTTAGATCCTCTTCACCAGTTGTGATGTAACTTGAGCCTCCCATCGCCTGAGAACGAAGCTCTATATATCTATGGCTTGAATCGAGCCGTAACTCTACGACTCATATATTTTTTCCATTAAGAAGGAGAGCTGAAAGTAAAGGTTCAATCCTATAGTCTGTTCAGAGCATGAAGTCGGTTCAAGGTGTGGCATGTTCCAGAATTCCCATGAGTGCAGCGCTGCCAGTTCGACCGCCAGTTATCAGATTAGCACTCTCTCCCGGCCTACCCACCCACAACCCACCTGTTTATCTCTCTCTCTCCCTCTCTCTTCCTCTCGACCCGGGGGAGGGACCTAGGGGGACACACCGACCACCACCACCACCACAACGTGGCAACATGGGAAAAAATCGCTGCCACATGTAATAGAATTTATACAAATCCTTGTTATAATCCTAAACATCGACACTCATTGTACTATGTAGCTTCCTTTTACTATATACAGAATATATAAAATATCGCTTTCAAATAGCACATGGATGGGATAAATAAGAGAGACGCATGTACGAAGGCTGATTTGGCAGCATGGGTAGAGGCAAACGACGATACCAGCTCCACCCTGAACCGACTTCATGCTCTGAACAGACTATAGCTGCAGTTAGCCGGTTCAGTGATGTTTCCGGAGTCTTCCATCACCTGAGAACCATGACCTTTATATTTCTGGATAGAGTCGAACCAAGTCTCTCCCTTACTTTTTTGACGAAGAGGAAGGAAAGCGTAAAGGTTCAATCATAGTTACCCTTGGCTGGTTCACTGATGTTTCCTGAGTTTTCCATCACTTGAAATGTACGTTTTTTTTTTCTTCATATATTTCTGGCTTGAATCGCACCAAATCTCTATAACCTTTTTTTTTTCTGAGTAAGAGGGATAGAAAGTAAAGGTTTAATGATATTTTCTCCAGGCCGGTTAGGTGATGTTGCCACTTGAGCATTCCATCACCTGATACCCAGGCCTTGAACCGAACCATGTCTCCATCACCCATCTTTTGTATGAGGAGACATAAGGAGTAAAGACTCGATCTGAGTTACTCTCGCCCGGTGGAGTGATGTTACTGCTTGAGCCTCCCAACACCTAAGGTCCACATCTTTTCTTCGCCCGGTGGAGTGATGTTACTACTTGAGCCTCCCAACACCTGAGGTCCACATCTTTTCTTCGCCCGGTGGAGTGATGTTACTACTTGTGCCTCCCAACACCTGAGGTCCACATCTTTTCTTCCTTTGCCTTGAATCGGTTTGTGTTTATGTTTTCACGACTCACTGTTTTTTTTTACATCCTGGCGCTACAAAAAAATGACATTTCTGTTTCTTGTTTTAATTGGTTCCCCCAAGGCAGAAATAAACCGTGACTTTTTTTTTTAAATATTCAATAATTTTCCTGCGCGGGGTGACAAAAAAGCCCTTGTCATTTTCATTTTTTCTTAATATGGCGGGATGAGCTAAAAACTTCCTGCACTTTTCATTAATTTTGTTGCGTTGAAGTACTACACAAATCGTGGCACTTCATATTTTTATAATAGTTTGCACCTTGAGCGTTTGCCTTAATTTGTTGCACCGAGTAGATACTAAAAACACAGCTTTGGTTTCCTAACTCTCGTCTTACTCGTTCCGTCAGAGTAGAAAACATGTTATTTTGTTCAATCTACCTCGCTTCACGAACGACTTAATGCGAGCTTCCATAAAAAAGAAAATTCACACAAACTTTCGTCCAAAAATCTCAGCCAATACCGGACCACTGCGGGCTTCTCCTTCCTCCCTCTGTCCGTCCCATTATACGATTACGAATTCGATTAAGATTCTTTCAAATGATGTTTTCTCTGACTCAGCATCTGTGTCTGTCTGTCAGTCTGTCTGTCTGTGTCTTTGTTAGTCAATCTATCTGTCTTTCTGTTTGTATTTGTGTGTCTGTTATTCGTTTATTTATCCATCTATATAAAAAAACATTCCAACTCACCTATCCACTTATGCATAGCCAATCTATCGATCTATATGTCTATATCTATCTATGCATCTATCTTTCTTCCTATCTCTGCATCGATTTATATATTTATCTATTCCTTTCACATTACTGTTATTATTGTCCTACACACACAGACACACACACACACACACACACACACGATTCCACAATAGCTGCAGCAATTAACAACACTTCACCATACTACACCTCCCTTCAAAATGATCTCAACACCCTGCTGGCCTGGGCCCAAGACTATTCCGTCACCATTAACAGGAAGAAAACAATAGTCATGCACTTCGACCTGGCCATTACACCTACTCCACCCCCAACACTCAAGCTCGGTGATCACATCCTGGAAGCTGTGCACACCACTAAACTACTTGGCATCCTCCTCGACGACAAGCTCAGCTGGGACCCTCACACCAACACTACGATCTCCGCCACCTCATACAGACTGCACATGCTCAGCACTCTCAAGAAATTTGGCGTCCCTACCTCCGACCTGACACATGTCTACACCACATTCATCCTGCCAAGGCTGTGCTACGCCTCTCCACTCTGGTCGTCATCCCTCAACAACACACAAACAAAGAAACTGGAAAAAGTACAGAAGAGGGCAATTGTAAGCATCATGGGGTCGAACTACACAATTTACAATGAAGCCATCACCCAACTGAACCTTCTCTCCATTCCGAACCTCCTGACCCTTCAGCTTCAGAGGTTCGGCACCAAGCTACTTCACAACCCACGCCACAGACACCTGCTCCCTCCCGAAGCCCCGAGGCCCCGTCGAGCAGTACGCCGCCCAAAGAAGCTGGTCCCCATCAGAGCCTGAACTGACCGGGGCAAGAACAGCACCATACCGACAGTAGTAATTTTTTTAAATAACTAGCAAGGATAATAACCTGACGTTTTAAGTTTTTATCATGAAGTACTTTAATTTTCTGTTATTTCTATTCAAATTTATTTCACTACTGTTGTATTCCATTAACTCATCACATTCTTTTTCTTTTATTCATATTCACCTATTTTCTAGTCAACATTGCCAAATTCTCATCACTTCATTAATCTTTTTTTTTTTTAACAACAAAGGAGACAGCTCAAGGGCACAAAAAAAATAAACAATAATTAAAAAAGCCCGCTACTTGCTGCTCCTAAAAAAAGAATCAAAAGAGGTGGCCGAAAGAGAGGTCAATTTCAGGAGAGGTGTCCTGATACCCTTCTCTTGAAAGAGTTCAAGTCGGAGGCAGGAGGAAATACAGATGAAGGAAGATTGTTCCAGAGTTTACCAGCGTAAGGGATGAAAGAGTGAAGATGCTGGTTAACTCTTGCATAAGGGGTTTGGACAGTATAGGGATGAGCATGAGTAGAAAGTCGTGTGCAGCGGGGCCGCGGGAGGAGGGGAGGCATGCAGCTAGCAAGTTCAGAAGAGCAGTCAGCGTGGAAATATTGATAGAAGATAAAAAGAGAGGCAACATCGCGACGGAATTTAAGAAGTAGAAGACTATCAGTAGGAGGAGGAGAGCTGATGAGACGAAGAGCCTTAGAATCCACTCTGTCCAGAAGAGCTGTGTGAGTGGAGCCCACCCACGCGTGAGATGCATACTCCATACGAGGGCGGACAAGGCCCCTGTATATGGATAGCAGTGGTGATCACCGATCACTTTTTTGCTGTTCCGATCCCCGATCATCCGATCAGTTTGGGCAGCTGATCCGATTCCGATCATCCGATCATTTCTTAAGTGCTGCTGTTCATCCGATCGTTAAAACTTATAATAATTACTATTATTTTTTAAATAATAATTACAAGAACCACCTATTTTAGGCGTTCTGTAAGTAATAATTTCAAATAAGTAATAACTTAATTATTTGCTTATAAATATCTTTATTTTTCCTCTTTCTTTTGGTATATAGGACATGGTAAAGAAAAAATGTTATCTTAACTTCTTATTTTAGGCATTTATTTAAGTCTACCCTTTTTATTCAATTTCTGAAAGTATGAAAACGGAATTATGTTCGCTATTTTAACTTTTGTTTGAAGTTGATTTAGATTTTTGACAAACATTTTTCATCTTTTTAATATTTTATCATCGATATCTAGGAAATATTTTTTACTATTCTATAATAAACGAGCGATAGTGATCATTGATCTCCTATCCTTCCTTATTAAATAGCTTTCTGAATAAAATATATTGGTCCATAAATAAATTCGTTACAAGAAGAACATAAGCAATAAGGTTTTGATTTTAAGTGAGCCGGTGTTGTGTCATCTGCCATCCACGTATCCTAAGACATCCCATCCTGATCTGCGCATGCGCGGAACCCGATGTTTACAAACACAGTGTTGATATCGTAGTTTGTCCAGGCAAGATGGCGGCAAGACAGCATGGCAGCTGTTATGGGAAAATGGCCAAATTCAAGAATGACATGGACCCCATAATTCAGATAGCCTACCATTAAATGGAGAGAATCCGAGAAACATGACCATCATTCAGAAGAGAGTGTAGGTTATCTCATTTATCACATATACTGACATACAAGGGGTGTAGGTTATCTCATTTATCACATTTACCGACATGCAAGGGGTGTAGGTTATTTATCACATTTACCGACATACAAGGGGTGCAGGTCATCTCATTTATCACATTTACTGACATACAAGGTTTCAGGTTACCTCATTTATCACATTTACCAACATACAAGGAGTTTAGGTTATCTCATTTTTCACATTTACTGACATACAAGAGTAGGCGGTGGCTGAGTGATTAGCGTGCGGGGCCAGCATTCATCACGCCATGGACAATGTCGATTCGAATCCCCACGCTACTACCTGGGATTTTTTAGTCACCGCCGAGTGGCTTAAGACTACCCACAGGCTGTCCAGAAGACCACCTATCATCCCGCTCTCTAGAAGAAACCGTACAAGCGAATCAAAAATGAGTTCCAGGGGGCAGCATGAGCCAAGCATAACTAGCGCCACTATAAAAATTGCCTGCGCCATGACGGGCTTGAGCCGACCACCAGGCCCCTGAAGAAAGTCTTCCGGCGCTATAGGCTGAGATGTAAAAAAAAAAAAAAAAAAAGGTACCACATTTATCACATTTACCGACATGCAAGAGGTGTAGGGTACCTCATTTATCATATTTACCGACATACAAGGAGTGTAGGGTACCTCATTTATCACATTTACCGACATACAAGAGGTGTAGGGTACCTCATTTATCACATTTACCGACATACAAGAGGTGTAGGGTACCTCATTTATCACATTTACCGACATACAAGAGGTGTAGGGTACCTCATTTATCATATTTACCGACATACAAGAGGTGTAGGGTACCTCATTTATCACATTTACCGACATACAAGAGGTGTAGGGTACCTCATTTATCACATTTACCGACATACAAGAGGTGTAGGGTACCTCATTTATCACATTTACCGACATACAAGGGGTGTAGGGTACCTCATTTATCACATTTACCGACATACAAGGGGTGTAGGGTACCTCATTTATCACATTTACCGACATACAAGAGGTGTAGGGTACCTCATTTATCACATTTACCGACATACAAGGGGTGTAGGGTACCTCATTTATCATATTTACCGACATACAAGGGGTGTAGGGTACCTCATTTATCATATTTACCGACATACAAGGGGTGTAGGGTACCACATTTATCATATTTACCGACATACAAGGGGTGTAGGGTACCTCATTTATCATATTTACCGACATACAAGGGGTGTAGGGTACCTCATTTATCACATTTACCGACATACAAGGGGTGTAGGGTACCTCATTTATCACATTTACCGACATACAAGGGGTATAGGGTACCTCATTTATCATATTTACCGACATTCAATGGGTGGAGGGCATCTCATTAATCACATTTACCGAGATACAAGGGGTGTAGGTTATCTCATTGATCACATTTACCGACATACAAGGGGTGTAGGTTACCTCATTGATCACATTTACCGACATACAAGGGGTGTAGGTTATCTCATTTCTCACATTTACCGACGCACAAGGGGTGCAGGTTATCTCATTTCTCACATTTACCGACGCACAAGGGGTGCAGGTTATCTCATTTATCACATTTACCGACGCACAAGGGGTGCAGGTTATCTCATTTCTCACATTTACCGACATACAAGGGGTTCAGGTTATCTCATTTATCACATATACCGACATACAAGGGGTGTAGGTTATCTTATTTATCACATATACCGACATACAAGGGGTGTAGGTTATCTCATTTATCACATATACCGACATACAAGGGGTTCAGGTTATCTCATTTATCACATTTACCGACATACAAGGGGTTCAGGTTATCTCATTTATCACATTTACCGACATACAAGGGGTGCAGGTTATCTCATTTATCACATATACCGACATATAGAAAGGGTGCAGGTTATCTCATTTATTATATTTACCGACATACAAGGGGTGTAGGTTATCTCATTTATCACATATACCGACATATAGAAAGGGTGCAGGTTATCTCATTTATCACATATACCGACATACAAGGGGTGTAGGTTATCTCATTTATCACATATACCGACATACAAGGGGTGTAGGTTATCTCATTTATCACATATACCGACATACAAGGGGTATAGGTTATCTCATTTATCACGTTTGCCGACATACAAGGGGAGCAGGTTATCTCATTTATCACATTTACCGACATACAAGGGGTGTAGGTTATCTCATTTATCACATATACCGACATACAAGTGGCGCAGGTTATGTCATTTATCACATTTACCGACATACAAGGGGAGTTGGTCATCTCATTTATCACATTTACTGACATACCTCATTTACCTCATTTACTGACATAAAAAGGGTGCAGAAGAAACTTTCATATTTCAAGCAATTTTCAAATTCAAAACATACGTCAACATTTACTTTTAAAAAATTTAAAAAATTAAAACTCAGGTGGGAGATATCGCGATAGGCAGTCGATAAAGTCACGGTACCGTGTCGCAGTTCATCCACCCTTTGTTTGTAAACAAATCCCGCGCATGCGCAGATTGGATGGAATGCCTTAGGATACGTGGATGGCAGATGACACCACACCGGGTAGGACACATAGCAATGGGTTTAAGTTGGATAACTTCAGGTTCAACAAAGACATTGGCAAGAATTGGTTTACCAACAGTGGTGGATGAGTGGAACAGACGTAGAAGTCATGTGGAGAGCGCCAACACATTCAAAAAGAGGTTAGGTAAGTTCTTGGATGGGAGGGGTTTGGGGCGTTAGTTTGGTGGCTTGGTCTGGGCGGCATGTTGCGCTGTCTCGCGAGACCTCCTTCCTCCTCGTCCTCTTGTTGCGGGTGGATCCATTGTCGTAGTAACTCTGCTGACTATTTTTGTGTCGTCGGCAAATTTCGATATTTTACACGATGGCCCCTCGTCAAAGTCATTTACGTACACTAAAAACAGAACAGGTCCCAACACCGACCCCTGTGGAACACCGCTTTTGACGTCTCGCCAGTCAGATGATAAATTATACCATTCATAACAACTCTCTGTTTACGGTCGGTAAGCCAGTCTTTGGGCCACTTATGAATATTACCAGTTATACCGTGAGCTTGCAATTTACTAAGTAGGCGATTGTGAGGGACTTTGTCAAATGCTTTCTGAAAGTCCAAATATACAATGTATACTGATTGACTTTCATCGTACACATTAATAAAGATGTAGTTGAAGAAATCGAGGTTAGTCAAACAGGAACGCTTGTTTCGAAAACCATGTTGCGAATCCTTAATTAGTCTGTTATCTTAAAAAAAAAACTTTACCATTTTTCCGCGAATGATCGTCTCCAAAATTTTGCACACGATTGACGTTAGACTGATCGGTCGATAATTACCTGGTTGGGACTTGTCGCCTTTTATAAAGATAGGAGTTACGTTAGCGAGTGTCCTTTCCAGTGGTACTTTTCCTGTGTTTAGCGACTTCGAGAATGTGCTCAAGAGGAGCTTGCTGATCTGATGTTTTGCCTCTTTAAGAATACGCGGGGATATTTGTCTGGGCCGGGCGTTTTGTTTACTTTAATATTTTCGATAATTTGTACTATATCACTTTCTACAATATCGCTAATACTACTCAAGGATGTGTCATCAATATGTCTAGGGGCTTCCGGTTGCCTTTCGGATAAGATTTCTTCTGTAAAAACGGAGGCAAAAAAATCATTCAATATGTTAGCGATTTCCTTATCATTTGTGGATTCGCCATTTACAGTTGCTATTGGGCCAATACTGAAGGAGGAGGAGGGGGAGACTCCTTACCCAACCTGCTACAGGAGACAACATATGAATTTTCTCTCTCTCTCTCTCTCTCTCTCTCTCTCTCTCTCTCTCTCTCTCTCTCTCTCTCTCTCTCTCTCTCTCTCTCTCTCTCTCTCTCTCTCTCTCTCCTGGGGGTCAAAATCGCGTCAAACCTCAAATTCTCACATCAATGCATCGATGCAGCAAATAAAGCGAACAGAATATTGGGCTTCATTAAAAGAAACTTTTTATTCAAGAATAAAGATGTAATACTTCCGCTCTACAATAGTTTAGTCAGACCCCACTTGGAATATGCGGTACAGTTTTGGTCTCCCCACCATGCAAAGGACATTGCTAAACTAGAAGGTGTTCAGCGTCGAGCAACAAAAAATATCCCTTCCTTGCGCAACAAATCCTACGAAGAAAGGCTTTCCACCCTTAACATGTTCTCTCTTGAGAAACGTCGCCTCCGAGGAAAACTGATCGAATGTTTTAAAATACTTAATGGTTTCACGAATGTAGACAGAACAAATTTGTTTATGATCGATGACACTTTGCGAACGAGGAACAATGGCATAAAACTCAGATGTAGACAAGTAAATTCAGACTGCACCAAATTTTTCTTCACCAACGTTATAGTGCGAGAATGGAATAAGCTCCCACCATCAGTGGTCCAGTGTAACACGATTGACTCCTTTAAAAACAAGCTTGACCGTCACTTCCTTGAACTTAATATTAACTAGAGTAGAAAAGCAACGTTTTGGAGCCATCTGATTTATGTAAAATCATAAAATCACTTAGGTTTAAGGACAGACCACCTAGTCTGGACCATGGGGTCTGTGTGGTCTGATTTTCTATGTAATTCTATGTAATTATCTCTCTCTCTCTCTCTCTCTCTCTCTCTCTCTCTCTCTCTCTCTCTCTCTCTCTCTCTCTCTCTCTCTCTCTCTCTCTCTCTCTCTCTCTCTCTCTCTCTCTCTCTCTCTAACAATAAAGACAGCAATACCTTCCTCCCTCTTTAGGCGTCCTTTCACTCTTTCCTCCCTTTCTCTTCCCTCTTTCCCTCTTTCCTCCCCCCATCCCCTTCCCCTCTCCCCTCTTTCCTTCCTCTCCTATTCCCTCCCTTCCCCTTTCAATCCCTTCCCCTGTCTCTCTCTTCCCCTTTCCCTCTCTTACCCTTCCCTTCTTGTGTTCAGCCTGAAATTGGTCACGTAATTCGCTGTGGAAGGGGCTAGGGAAGAGGAGGAGGGGAGGAAGGAGGAAGAGAAGATGCGAACAAATGTGTGAGGGAAAAGAGAAGATGAATAGTGTGTCACGGACAGGGTGGGAAGAGAAGGCTGGGGGAAATGAAGGATAAAATAAAAGAAATTCGATGAGATTAGAGGAAAAGGCAAACGATGAGACAAAACTTAAGGAATAACGAAAAATTCATCATAAAAACAAAATCTCTTAGGTGATGGAAAGAGATGGTGAGGAGATATGAAGGGATATGATGGAGATGAGGGGGAGTGAGGGGACGGGAAGAGGGTGAGGGGAAGAGGAGAGGGTGAAGGGAGGTGATGGGGAGGAGCAGGTGAGAGGGTGAGGAGGAGAAGAAAGGGTGATGGGATGGGATGGGGAAGAGGGGCGGCTGATGGGAAGTGATGGGGAAGACGAGCGGGTGAGAGAAAGTGATGGGAAGGAGAGAGTGATGGGAAGTGATGGGAAGGAGATGGGAAGTGATGGGGAAGACGAGCAGGTGATGGGAAGTGATGAGAAGGAGAGACTGATGGGAAGTGATGGGGAAGACGAGCGGGTGATGGGAAGTGATGGGAAGGAGAGACTGATGGGAAGTGATGGGGAAGACGAGTCTCGTGATGAGGAAGACGAGCGGGTGATGGGAAGTGATGGGAAGGAGAGACTGATGGGAAGTGATGGGAAAGACGAGTCTCGTGATGGGGAAGACGAGCGGGTGATGGGAGGTGATGGGGAAGACGAGCGGGTGAGAGAAAGTGATGGGAAGGAGAGAGTGATGGGAAGTGATGGGAAGTGATGGGAAGGAGATGGGAAGAGATGGGGAAGACGAGCGGGTGATGGGAAGTGATGGGAAGGAGAGACTGATGGGAAGTGATGGGGAAGACGAGCAGGTGATGGGAGGTGATGGGAAGAAGAGAGTGATGGGAAGTGATGGGGAAGACGAGCGGGTGATGAGAAGTGATGGGAAAGAGAGACTGATGGGAAGTGATGGGGAAGACGAGCGGGTGATGGGAAGTGATGGGAAGGAGAGACTGAAAGTGTCGGGAAAGAGAGCAGGTGAGAGGGAGTGATGGGAAGAAGAAAGGGTGATAGGAAATGATGGGCAGGAGACAAGGTCAGGGGAAGTGATGGGAAGAGAGCGGGTGAGGGGGTGAGGAGAAGAAGAAAGGGTGATGGGATGGGATGGAGAAGAGGAGCAGCTGATGGGAAGTGACGGGGAAGACGAGCGGGTGAGAGAAAGTGATGGGAAGGAGATGGGAAGTGATGGGGAAGACGAGCGGGTGAGAGAAAGTGATGGGAAGGAGATGGGAAGTGACGGGGAAGACGAGCGGGTGAGAGAAAGTGATGGAAAGGAGATGGAAGTGGGTAAGACGAGCGGGTGAGAGAAAGTGATGGGAAGGAGATGGGAAGTGATGGGGAAGACGAGCGGGTGAGAGAAAGTGATGGAAAGGAGATGGGAAGTGATGGGGAAGACGAGCGGGTGAGAGAAAGTGATGGGAAGGAGATGGGAAGTGATGGGGAAGACGAGCGGGTGAGAGAAAGTGATGGGAAGGTGATGGGAAGTGATGGGGAAGACGAGCGGGTGAGAGAAAGTGATGGAAAGGAGATGGGAAGTGATGGGGAAGACGAGCAGGTGAGAGAAAGTGATAGGAAGGAGATGGGAAGTGATGGGGAAGACGAGCGGGTGAGAGAAAGTGATGGGAAAGAGAGAGTGATGGGACGTGATGGGGAAGACGAGCGGGTGAGAGAAAGTGATGGGAAGGAGATGGTGATTGATGGGGAAGACGAGCCGGTGAGAGAAGTGATGGGAAGGAGATGGGAAGTGATGGGGAAGACGAGCGGGTGAGAGAAAGTGATAGGAAGGAGATGGGAAGTGATGGGGAAGACGAGCAGGTGAGAGAAAGTGATAGGAAGGAGATGGGAAGTGATGGGGAAGACGAGCGGGTGAGAGAAAGTGATGGGAAAGAGAGAGTGATGGGAAGTGATGGGGAAGACGAGCGGGTGAGAGAAAGTGATGGGAAGGAGATGGGAAGTGATGGGGAAGACGAGCGGGTGAGAGAAAGTGATGGGAAGGAGATGGGAAGTGATGGGGAAGACGAGCGGGTGAGAGAAAGTGATGGGAAGGAGATGGGAAGTGATGGGGAAGACGAGCGGGTGAGAGAAAGTGATAGGAAGGAGATGGGAAGTGATGGGGAAGACGAGCGGGTGAGAGAAAGTGATGGGAAGGAGATGGGAAGTGATGGGGAAGACGAGCGGGTGAGAGAAAGTGATGGAAAGGAGATGGGAAGTGATGGGGAAGACGAGCGGGTGAGAGAAAGTGATGGGAAGGAGATGGGAAGTGATGGGGAAGACGAGCGGGTGAGAGAAAGTGATGGAAAGGAGACGGGAAGTCATGGGGAAGACGAGCGGGTAAGATAAAGTGATAGGAAGGAGATGGGAAGTGATGGGGAAGACGAGCGGGTGAGAGAAAGTGATGGGAAGGAGATGGGAAGTGATGGGGAAGACGAGCGGGTGAAAGTGATGGGAAGGAGATGGGAAGTGATGGGGAAGACGAGCGGGTGAGAGAAAGTGAGGGGAAGGAGATGGGAAGTGATGGGGAAGACGAGCGGGTGAGAGAAAGTGATGGGAAGGAGATGGGAAGTGATGGGGAAGACGAGCGGGTGAGAGAAAGTGATGGGAAAGAGAGAGTGATGGGAAGTGATGGGGAAGACGAGCGGGTGAGAGAAAGTGATGGGAAGGAGATGGGAAGTGATGGGGAAGACGAGCGGGTGAAAGTGATGGGAAGGAGATGGGAAGTGATGGGGTGCAGGTGAGGGGAGTTGTGTACCGCCCCGGCCTGGCCACCTGTAATGCACTTCAAACCCCCGACTCGAATCACATTAAAGCTTGCTATGTAAACGCTCGTAGCCTACGTAACAAATTTGAAGACTTAGAAGTTCTCGCAGCTATAGATCATTATCACATCATCGGAGTCACAGAATCTTGGATAGACACTTCAAATGGAGATTTCATTGCGGAATATAGATTACCGGGTTATACCATCTTTAGTCATGAAAGAGAGAACAGACAGGGTGGAGGCGTTATCTTTTATATCCACAACTCTCTCCATCCAGTATCCGTGAAAACAGATAATATAACCAATGTAGACACGGTCTTCATTGAAATTGAAAATAAATCTCGTAAAATAGTAATTGGACTTATCTACAGACCGCCAAGGCAGACTCTTGATATCGACCACGCATTAAGTGATTATTAGAAACAAGTAGCAGTTGCGAGGCAGTAATTGTTGGGGACTTTAACTTGCCAGTGAAAAGATGGGGTGAGCCGTTCAACTGTCATACAGGGCTCGACCTGTACACAAATTTACTAGAAAGTGATTTGCATCAACACGTTCAAGAACCGACTCGGGAAAATAATATACTTGACCTTATCTTTTCAACGACAACTGATCTAGTTAACGAAGTAAATGTTGGTCCAATTTTTAGTTCTAGCGATCACCGAACAATCACATTCAGCATCAATATGAAAGAAAGTAAAGTAACTCCTAGTAAAGAAAATGTGCCTGATTATCAGAGAGCGAATTTCGTAAGACTCCGATCAATTCTAAATAATTTTGACAGGACTGAAATCTCGGCGGAAACAGATATTGATAAATCTTGGGGGGCCTTCACCACAATATTGAACAATGCCATAATCATATGCGTACCCTATCGTAACAGACGTTCAGCTTCTAAGAAGAAACCCAAATGGTGGAATAACGAAATTCAAAATAGTCTATCTCTTAAAAAAAAGCGTATACAGTTCATACATATCAACTCAGAGTGAGGCTGATAAACAAGAGTTGGACAGAATTCGCCGCGAAACCAAGAAATTAATAAAACGAAGCAAGAAAAATCTTGAAGATTATATAGCGGAAACAAGTGAATCTAATCCTAAAGAATTTCTTAGCTATGTAAATAATAAAAAGTCACTCACTTGTGGTATCGGACCGCTTGCTAATGATAATGGTAACCACACCAACGATGAAAATGAAATGGCTACAATCCTAAATAACTTTTTCGCATCCGTATTTACCGACGAAGATTGTTTACACCTCAACCGCCGGAGGTTAGAAGGGCCGAAAAGATGTTAAGTGGCGTGCTCATCGTATGTTGAAATTATCAACACCGTGGCTAAGATCTGGAGGTGAACGGAGGGTAGAGAAAGGGCTGGTGGCGGCTTGGTCTCGCTCTTCTTGCTAAATCGTGTTTATTTTCAACGACAGGAACTTGTACAGCCAAAACTCGAGAAAGGCAAATATATACCTATCTCAGTTCAACTAAGAATAGAAAACTTGATTTACAGAAATTAAATGAAATTAATCATAATAAAGGAAAATAATGGATTCAGTAATTTCAGCTTAAACTGCTGGATTTATAAAAATATGTGGAGGAGTAATTATAGAAACTGTACTTTCATGGGAAACTTAAATAACTTCTTCACTAACTTCAACATACTCCCCACCATAGGAGTCTAGCACTCCTATTACATATGACAACTGTATTCCTGAGTATAAAGCATCAACCTTAAATTATTCATACATATCACTTACGAAATACAATACACAGCCTCAGAAACTAGTCCGTCAACTTGAACTTCAACTGAAGTTACAAGTCAAGTTTTCTAGGAACTTTAACAAACCTACCAGAGCGAGTACGAGTTTCAGCAGCTGTCTCAGGAAGTGGACTAGAATCTGAGGACTCCTGGACAGCTGCATCAACTTCAGGTAAATCTTGGACAGTCTCATTAACATCAGTATACTCATGGCTAGATACTTCCAAGTTATGTAACTTCTGAACTGCCCTAGTTAGTACTCCTCTGGAAGTCTTCACATTTACACTTCTGAGAACACCATCCTGACCAGGGAAAATATCTACAACCAAACCCAGGGGCCATTGTAGCCTTGGAATGTTGTCCTCCTTCACCAGGACTAAGTCACCTTTTTTAATACTGCATTTTGAAGTGAAACCCTTAACAACTGGGGGCAAATTGGAAATATAATCTGAGCTCCACCTCTTCCAAAATTTGTCTAAAGTCTGGTTTCTCAAATGTTCTCTATTCCTCAGATCTTGAGGGGAAATACAGGAAGGTTTGGGGTCCAACTCAGAGTGAGTACTAGCATTTCTGCCAATGAGGAAATGTGAGGGAGATAAAGGCGGAGCACTATTAGGTTCATCCCCAACACAAGTGAGAGGTCTTGAGTTTACACATGCTTCTATTTCATGTAGTACAGTCTCTAGTTCACTTCTGGAAATATACTTAACACTTAAAGTTTTCCTCATGGCAGACTTGACAGATCTTATCAGACGTTCCCACCATCCTCCCCGCCATGGAGAACGGGGGACTATAAACTTCCAGTGTGGAGATATGTGACCATAAACCTTCTGTATTTGCCCACTGCAAGCAACAAAAGTTTTGGCATTATATGAGTACATCACTGAAGGTAGCCCTCTCCGTGCAATGAATCTGCGTAGGGCAAGCATGCAATCCTCAACACTCATAGAGTCAGTGAGCTCTAAATGTATAGCTCTGACAACAGCACAGGTGAACAGTAAAATAGACGGGAAATCAGAACAGAATAGAGGACCAGCAAAATCCAGGCCAGTCACTGTGAATGGTGGAGCAGCTTTAACTCTCAGTTCTGGTAGTGGGGCTACTGGCTGGCTACAAGCTCTGGAGTCATGTCTCTGGCATCTTACACATTCCTTGGTCACAGTCTTAACAATTCTTCTAATTCCTATAATCCAGAAACTTTCTCTCAAGGTAGATACAGTGGTAGAAACACCTGCATGTTTGAGAAAAAGATGGTGAAACTTGACCAGTAGCTTTGCTTGGTGACATTTTGGAATTATTATTGGATGTTTACAGTCAAAGCTCAATTCAGCATTTTCCAGTCTACCTCTGATTCTCAATAAACCTTTATCATCTAGAAAGGGATCTAGATTAATCAACTTTGACCCCTTAGGAAGAGGCTTGTCGCTTAGCAGAGCCGCAATCTCATGAGGAAATATATCTCTCTGTACATGATAAAACATCTTTACCTTAGCATCATCCAACTCCTTGGCTGAAAGTGGACCAGAAATCTTATTATCAGGTGTTATACAATTATGTGTATACCTCAACACCCAAGCAACAACACGCTGAGCTTTACTAAAGTCACTCCACCTCTCAAACTCAAACACAGGTGGAGTAGGGTGAACAGTTACACATGCTAGAGCCTCAGTAGTCTTGTACTCCTCATTTGTACAAATTGATTCTGTTTCCTTTATACTGATATTAAGAGGTTCAGCTAGCCAAGATGGTCCACACATCCACAATTTACTTGATACAATCTGATCACCTAAGACACCTCTAGAAACTAAATCAGCTGGATTCTCATGTCCAGGGCAGTGATGCCAAGAACTTGGTGGAGTTAAGCTTTGAATTTCTGTGATTCTGTTTGCAACAAACATTTTCCACTTCACAGGGTCACCCTTGATCCAAGCTAGAGTTATCTGTGAATCAGTCCAGCAAAATACCTTGGCATTCATGTTTAGATGAAGGGCATGCTTCACAAAACTTACTAATCTAGCACACAATAAAGCCCCCATCAGCTCCAATCTGGGCAGAGTTATGGTCTTAATAGGTGCCACTCTAGACTTTGAAGTGACTAATGCAACCCTGTAGGCACCATCTGGTAAGCAGGTACGGATATATACACAGGCACCATAACCTTTCTCTGAAGCATCTCCAAAGGCATGAAGCTCTACATCAGTAAGGCTATTCCATTTAAGAAAAGGAAAATAACATCTGTCCATCTTCCAATCCCTGAGAGATGCTGCACTCAGGACCCATCTTTCAAATTTATGCTTCACATCCTGAGGCAATTTATCATCCCACTGAAGACCCAGCCTCCAAATATCTTGAAAAAGTATTTTGCCAAACATCACAAAGGGATTGATGAGACCTAGAGGGTCAAAGATCTTGGCAATCAAGCTCAGCATGCTTCTTTTGGTATATGTCAACTCAGTCTGGGTGTTCAATTCTAATCCTTCAAAAGAAAACTCATCAGAAGTGCTACACAATTGTAGGCCTAACACTTTAGTACCTTCTTCTCCATGTACTTGATCAACTTTATCCTGAAACATGGAAGTTACTAATTTACTGTTTGAAACCCACTTAGTCAGAGGCATGCCAGCATGTGCCAAAACCTCACAAGCCTCTCTAAATTTGCAGGCAGCTTCCTCCACACTGTCAGCACCACTCAGCCAGTTATCTACATACATATCCTCTTTCAGTTATTGTGTTACTTCAGTACTTGGATACTTCTCTAAATGATGTTTTATTGTGGCATTCAATAGAAATGGGCTGGCAGTGTTTCCAAAGGGAACCCGCAGGAATCTCATGTACTTAATCTCATCCTCATCTCTCAACAAGAAACGGTGTACATCTCTGTCTCGTCTTTTCACACACAACTGTAGAAAGGCCTTGGTAACATCAGCAGTAAGAGCAATAGGCCATCTTCTAAACCTGATCATCACTTCTACTAAATCTGGGTTGAGTGAAGGACCCTTCAAGAGACAATCATTCAGTGAAATTCCATTATACCCACTGGCTGAGGCATCAAAGACAGGTCTCACCTTGGTACTGTTACTAGTTTCTTTAACCACAGGGCGGTGAGGCATATAAAAGGTAGGATTCTCACAGACTATCTCATTACTAGGAATTTCCTCAACAATACCTTCTTGCACATAGTCCTCAAAAACCCTGTAATATGCAGTTTTCAACTCAACATCTTTATCTAGTTTGGCATGTAACTTATCCAGTCTCTTCATAGCAAGTTTCTCATTGTTGAGTAGGGCACTTTTCAAGGAGTCACTTTTCCAAGGTAATGACACTTCATATCTGCCTTTAGCATATGAAACATTTTGTGAAAACCCTTGCAATGCAGCATCTGACTCAAACTTATGATCTGATTCCTTGGACTGCATTCCTATAGTCTCCAAGTCCCAAAACTTGCTTACATCATAATCAGACACTTTAGAAATACATAACATCTGTGGCGAGGTTGCTGGTACCTTAGAACTAGTGTCAGCATTCCAAGCCCCTGACAATACCCAGCCAAACAATGATCTTTGGGCCACTACGCCTCCCACTTGCACAGACTCATTAGACATTATGTATTTCCAGTAAGCATCCTAACCCACTAGTATATCTATATCCATATAGGAATCACTCTGATAGTCATCTGCAGGAGGCACAGGAAATTTGCATAGTATACCTACAGGTACAGTGGTTCTCACTAAGGGTTGGCATATCACTGGAATCTCTACAGCTGTTAACTTGTGTGGTGCGTTACTGCAATCAAGAACCTTCATATCAAACAGGTTGTACTGCTTTATATTAGAGGAATTATTACCTCCAAATACTGAATAAGAAATGGGTTTGCATTTCTTAACAAGTCTACTACTGACATATGTCCTACTGGAGCCACTATCAAACAACAACTTGGCCCTATGAAGAACACCATTTGCTCCTGCAACTCTCACCTGAGCAGTCTGCAGTACAGTACATGTCTCCTTATTAACTGATAAATTAGACAAGGAAATTCCAGCAAAATTAGTAGCCTGACTCTTACTTGCTTCTCCATTACTATGATCAGCAGCTAGTTCTTGAGTTGCCTTTACTGACTCATTTCTTACAGGTTCACTTTTACTACTATCTATCTTGACACCACAAATGAGATGGTGGTGATAGCCTCTACATTTCTGACACTTGGCATAGCACCCTCTAGCAATGTGTCCTTTGCCTAAGCACTTGAAACACATTCCAGCAGTCTTAATTCTTTCAACGCGTTCTTTTCCACTAAGTCTCTGGGTCTCAAAGCATCTCTCGGAAGCATGTTTCTTGTTGCAAAATCCACAAAGGAGCTTCTCACCTTCCAAAGATGTGTGTAATGCAGCCGCGGATGATACCTTTCCCTTAGGCTCCCGCGTCTGCCAATTCTTCTTCTCTTCAGGGGAAGACTGACTCTCCCTCTTACCCGCGGTGACGTCCTTGAAGGCCTCTGACTTCTTGATGCTCTCAATTTCTTGTCGTAGAAACGTCAGAAGCCAGTCGAGGTCACTCTCATGTCCAGCACCCTTGCGAGCCCACTCCAGACGAATCTCATTGGGCAGACGGGACAGGATAATGGGAGTTAGGAAGATTTCACACTGCTTGCCTGACACACCTAGGGCCTCTAAACTTCTGATGTGTGTCAGTATCTCATATCTAAGACTCCAAAGTTGAGTCACATACTTGGGTCCCTTGGCCTTCCCAGGGACATGGCCACTCAAAAGGGACTGTACATGGGCAAATATAATTCTTTCAGGCCTGTTATATATCTCCTTCAGTAGATCACAAGCAATACTGTAATTAGCACTAGTATGTGAGAGACCTTGAACTACTGATTTAGCTTCTCCTTCTAACAGAGACACCAGATAAGTAAACTTGCTTATAACTGGAATCTCTGTGTCATCTATGTGAGAGCTAAACTGATCCCAGAAGGACTGCCATTCTGTAACATCTCCTTTAAACTTTGGCAGTTCAAGCTTGGGTAACTTCACTTCAGGTGACTTGCCAGTTGTAGAAGTACTCCCAACAGAATCTAATTCAATTTGACTGGCCTTTATTAGTTCTTGTAACTTCTCATTTGCACGTAGCCAATTCTCTTGACTGGCACGTCTGTAGCTGTCTATGCACTGATCTAGGTCACCGTCGTCTCCTAGAAGTTCAAGTTCAGCCTGTCTCTCATCTAAAGTGCTTAATCTACGGTCAAAGGTCTCTATGGCACTTCTCAACTCAAATTCACTGATGCTGGGATTGTCTAGTAAGTCCTTTAAGGCCTTAATTTATTTGTTGCTTCTTCCTTCCCTTCCCCCATTCTGACAGGTTATCTTAGCCACGATTACTCACAGGAAAGTCTTGAAGGCTCCACTTCCCGGGTCTGGGCACCAAATGTTGAAATTATCAACACCGTGGCTAAGATCTGGAGGTGAACGGAGGGTAGAGAAAGGGCTGGTGGCGGCTTGGTCTCGCTCTTCTTGCTAAATCGTGTTTATTTTCAACGACAGGAACTTGTACAGACAAAACTCGAGAAAGGCAAATATATACCTATCTCAGTTCAACTAAGAATACAAAACTTGATTTACAGAAACTAAATGAAATTAATCATAATGAAGGAAAATAATGGATTCAGTAATTTCAGCTTAAACTGCTGGATTTATAAAAATATGTGGAGGAGTAATTAAAGAAACTGTACTTTCATGGGAATCTTAAATAACTTCTTCACTAACTTCAACATCGTAGAAAGTGACATTTTACGCACAATTGAAAAGATTAAAGTAACCAAAGCTCCTGGTCCAGACAAAATTACCCCTAGGGTCTTAAAAGAAATCAAACATCAAATCTGTAAACCGCTCTCCATCATATTCAATAAATCTTTAACAGCTGGAAAAGTTCCGTCGGATTGGAAACTTGCAAATGTCACACCAATTTTCAAAAAGGGGGACAAGTCTCATCCAGGAAACTATCGACCAATTAGCCTGACATCTATTGTTTGTAAGTTAATGGAGACTATCATTCGCGACAATATGGTGAAATTCTTCGAAGAAAATAATATAATAAATAATTCGCAACATGGCTTCCGTAGTAAACGTTCGTGTTTGACTAACTTACTTGATTTTTTCATTATACTTTTGAGGTGTTTGATGAAAGCAGATCAGTAGATATCATGTATCTGGATTTTCAAAAGGCATTTGATAAGGTCCCCCACCAACGATTGCTCAGCAAACTACTGGCGCACGGTATCTCGGGTAACATTCACAATCGGCTTGCGGACTGGCTCTCTGAGCGGAAACAGAGAGTAGTTCTAAACGGTGTTACATCTAACTGGCTCGATGTCAAAAGCGGCGTACCTCAAGGATCAGTGTTTGGCCCCATGCTCTTCTTAATTTATGTTAATGATATCGATGATGGGCTCACTTGCAAAGTATAAAAATTTGCTGATAACACAAAAATTGCTAGTAAAGTAACTGCGACACTCGACGAAGAAGCTTTACAATCAGATCTAGATCGACTTGCACGTTGGGCCAATCAATGGCAAATGAAATTTAACGTTAACAAATGTAAAGTGTTGCACATCGGAATAAATAACAATCGCGTTCGGTACGTAATGAATGGCCAACAACTTTCTGCAGTAAGTAAAGAAAAGGATCTTGGAATCACTATATCAAGCGATTTAAAGCCCGGTCAGCATTGTTCAGAGGTAGCTAAAACTGCAAACAAATAGGTTGGCTTCATCGGACGAGTCTTTAAATAATAAATCGGAGAAAGTAATATTAAAACTGTATAATTAGTTGGTTCGACCCCGTCTAGAGTACTGTGTACAGTTTTGGTCTCCCTATTAAAGAAAAGACATAGAAAAGTTGGAACGGGTTCAGCGAAGAGTAACAAAGATGATTCTTAGATTGAGAAATTTGTCATATGAACAAAGGCTTAAAGAAGTAAATTTATTCAGCCAATCAAAACGAAGAATGCGAGGCGATCTAATAGAAGTGTTTAAAATGTTTAAAGGATTCAGTGATATTAATGCGGAAGATTACTTTACAATTGATCGATCAAATAGAACAAGAAGAAATCGCAATTTGAAGATAAGTGGTAAAAGATTCTCGTCGCAAGAAGATAAACACTTCTTCTTCAATCGAGTTGTTAATGTTTGGAACTCTCTACCCTGTGATGTCGTTGATAGTACAGCAGTTACGGCCTTCAAGAATAGATTAGACAAGTGTTTTGAATCCAACCAGCAACTAAGATATTACTCATTGTCGTAATAACGTTAAGTTCTTTCGAATACTGGTGTCCTTGTCCGCTTTTATCGCCCGGTTAGTGGTAGCAGTAATGGTAGTTTTTTCCTCTTTCCTACATAATTTCCATGCAGGTTTTCCATGCTGCTTGGTTCTTTTTCCTTTCCTGACAGCTTTGGCTGGAGGGATGGGGGGTGGGGAGGAGCCTTCGCCTTTGCTGTCCTTCATCTTGCACCTTTGATTAGATAGTTAGTGTAGCTTGTCACAAACAGCCTCGTAAGGACCAGCAGGTCTGCTGTTGTTTGTTCTTTCTTTGTGTTCCTTTGTGTTCCTTTGATAATGGCTGTGTACCTGGCGGGGAGACGGATGACGGGAGGGGAGGGGAGGGGAGGGAGGGGAAGGGAGGGGTGGAAATGAAGGGAGGGGAGGGAAGGAAGGGCGGGGAGAGATAGATGAGAAAGGCTGAAGGGCTGGACAGGAGCAGACAGGAGATGGATGAAGGGGCGGTAAGGAGAGGGGAGACGGGTGACGGGATGATTAGGGAGAAGAGGAAGAAGACGAGAGAGGAGAGAAAATAGGGACAGGAGGGTGAAGAGACGAAGGAAAGAGAAGAGAGAAGAGACGGATGAAGAGAAATAAAAAAGAAGAGAAAAGGAAGGGAGGAAAGAGAAGGAATAGATAAGGGGAGAAAATATGCAAGGAAGAGAAAGGGGAGAGGACGATGGTACAGGAAGGGAGGAGAGGGACAGGAAGGATGACGAGAGAAGAGGGAGAGGAAGAGAAGGGAAAAGGGGGGAAGGAAAAAGAAGGGGAGGTGAGAGGAATGGAGATGAGTGAAGGGGAAGAGGAAACGTGAAAAGTGTGACTGTGGATAAAGAAGAGAGGGAGAGAGAGGAGGAGGGAAAGAGGGCTGGTGAATGTGTAATGGCTAAGGAAGGGGAGGGAAAGGAAAATGGGTATGTACTAAGAGAAGGGAAGGAAAGAGTGGACGCAGAGGCGGATGAAAGGGTGGACGAAGGAGAGAGAGAGAGAGAGAGAGAGAGAGAGAGAGAGAGAGAGAGAGAGAGAGAGAGAGAGAGAGAGAGAGAGAGAGGAAAAAAAGTATACTAAAGAAGACAAATGGAAATTAAAGGAAAAAAAATAGAAAAAGGTAAGATCCAAGAAAAAGAAAACAGTAGTAAATAACCCGAAACAGTAAACACCAGGAAGGAAGAAGCGAGGAAGGAAAACAGTAAACACCAGGAAGGAAGAAGCAAGGAAGGAAAACAGTAAACACCAGGAAGGAAGAAGCGAGGAAGGAAAACAGTAAACACCAGGAAGGAAGAAGCGAGGAAGGAAAACAGTAAACACCAGGAAGGAAGAAGCGAGGAAAGAAAACAGTAAACACCAGGAAGGAAGAAGCGAGGAAAGAAAACAGTAAACACCAGGAAGGAAGAAGCGAGGAAAGAAAACAGTAAACACCAGGAAGGAAGAAGCGAGGAAGGAAAACAGTAAACACCAGGAAGGAAGAAGCAAGGAAGGAAAACAGTAAACACCAGGAAGGAAGAAGCAAGGAAGGAAAACAGTAAACACCAGGAAGGAAGAAGCGAGGAAGGAAAACAGTAAACACCAGGAAGGAAGAAGCGAGGAAAGAAAACAGTAAACACCAGGAAGGAAGAAGCGAGGAAAGAAAACAGTAAACACCAGGAAGGAAGAAGCGAGGAAGGAAAACAGTAAACACCAGGAAGGAAGAAGCAAGGAAGGAAAACAGTAAACACCAGGAAGGAAGAAGCGAGGAAAGAAACCAGTAAACACCAGGAAGGAAGAAGCGAGGAAAGAAAACAGTAAACACCAGGAAGGAAGAAGCGAGGAAGGAAAACAGTAAACACCAGGAAGGAAGAAGCGAGGAAGGAAAACATGAACAAGAAAAAGTGAAGAAGAATAATGAAAGAGGGTGAACTGTGGGAAGAGGCGAGGGAGAGGAGGAGGAGGAGGAGGAGGAGGAGGAGAGGGAGAGGAAGCAAGAATTGAGTGAAACAGAGAAACAAAGAAATTAAATGATAATATGTGTGTTGTGTGAGAGAGAGGAAAGAGAAGTCCAGGAGGAGGAGTAAAAAGAGGAAGAGGAAGAGGAAGGAGGAGGGGGGAGGAAGACACAGGAAGAAGGAAAAACGGATAAAGAGCAGGACGTGTGAGGGCACAATAAGAAACAAATAGAGGAGGGGAAGAAGGGAGGATGAAGGGAAGGCGAAAGAGGGGAGAGAGAAAAGAGGAAAAACTTAAGAGGGAATGAAGGTCACAGCGGAGCGGAGTCGGGTCTTCTGGGATGTTATTTACGTTCATGGTGCAGAAGCCTTGCCAAACTATCACTAGGCTCATCAGACTACCTGTGGAAAGTCTAACACAACCTCTAAGGAAATCTTACCTGGTGTGGGTGTGTGCAAGCCTCGTCAAACTATCACTAGTCTCATAAAACTACCCATGGAAAGTCTAACAAAACCTCTACGGAAGTTTTACCTGATGTGGGGGTGTGCTAGCCTTGCCAAACTATCACCAGGCTCATAAAACTACCCCTGGATATACTAACACAACCTGTACCAAAGCCTCATCAAATGAGTGCGTGTAAGATCCGTATCAGACGCTTTCGACTCTCACAACAGTTATTTCCCAAGGCCACAAAGGAGATTAGTCGGGTCTTTGAGGATTGTTTCTTACGTTCATGGTGCAGAAGACTTGTCAAACTATCCCCAGGCTCATAAGACTACCCGTGGAAATACTAACACGACCTCTACGAAAGCCTTGTCAACAGGGCCGGATTTACATGTTGCGGGGCCCCGGGGCCCGGGCCCTGAAAGTATGCGGGGCCTTGTCAGGTTCACTCCCCACAAGCATTTAGTAAATTTGTCATATACTAATCGTCATGTTTATACAAACTCACCAACTACTCATTAGATGTAACGTAGGAAAATCAGGAAACCAAGTTTTATAATGCATGTAATAATACAGTCCTTATTAAAGATAAGGATAAGGATAGACCAAGGATGTTTAATGTTGAAGAAGGTGATAGCTGAGTGTTGTCAAAGAATAGGGGATAGTTTGGAAGATTGCGTCGAGTGGATAGGTGGAGAAACTGTGTTTTTGAGGCTTTGAAGGACACCAAGTCCTTCTTGCCCCAATCGGAGATAATGGTAAGGTCTGAGGCTAAGCTTTCTAGTTCCTGTTGGGTGGGTCTTCTA